>NC_056739.1:1921029352-1921234352 GCF_019279795.1 Protopterus annectens | reverse complement strand
TGTGCATATCCTTCAGAAATGTCATGCTAATGCAAAACCTGTTATTTTATCAACTTTCTAAATTAGTAAGAGCAATATTTAAAAATGTCCCTATTTTTGGGCCTTTGTTCCACTTTTATTCATGGCTTGGTCCAGATTTCTTACTCTAATGATGCAGTCTAATTCCATCTGCAGCACTACAGCAAACTCTTATTTGTAATTTGTATATTTATAGTTGATGTTATACGAACAATCAATTCTTGCTATCCATTCAGATGTGGTAGAAGGAGGAGGTGCGAAGGGAGCAGGAGAACCAAAAACCTTGTTAGGTTTGTAAGTGCTGAAAAGTTAGATTTATAAATTAAATTAGTGTAAAGGATGATAACTAAGAAAAGAAAGGGAACATGAAATTGCAGAGACATAGTAGTATGACAGTGGAAGCAGTGTGGTATGAGAGCAGTATTTCATGAAGAGTGAGAATTTTAAAAGGAAAGAGAAATGCAAGAAGGTTTTTAGTGTTTCTAGGTAGCTAAGGGAACTTTTTTTTATTGCACTGGGTCTTTCCTCGAAAGTGGTGTCTGTTGTGGTAGCAAATCTTCCCTGCTAATCCCTCCACCAATGTTCCTGTTATTGAGAGGTAAGCTGGTATTTTTATACCCCACAAGACCATGGGTTTGATCCCCCCTCATTAAGGGCCGACAAGGTGCACACAGAAATGGAGAGCACCCAAGCCTTTCAATTGTCCCTAAAGTTCTTTTTTTGAGATCTGAATTACCCATGCACATGACAGAATAATGTCCCTGCTTTCAGGCTTGATTTTCCCCATCACACAATTTTTATAATCCACATCATCACATGTGATTTATGAAGATGTCTAGTGCACAGAGAGTCACACTACATGAATAACACATTAGTAGGACCAATAACTGAAAGAAGAGGGACATACATCTTACATCTTCCTTCTATAGAAGCAAAAATAAATGGCCTAGTAGGTAGAATTGTGCAGTACAGTTCATTAAAGCATACAGATTTGTCTCTTTGATAATGTGATTATATTTTTCCATCATTTTCTCACTATGTGTTTTTTAAATATGTGTTTCCCACATTCCCACTGGAAGCAGGAAGAGTTATTTGGTATTTGGCATTCAAATTCTATGCTAACTGGATGGTACAGGTTATAGGTCACATTAAAAGTGGGAAAAGTTTTGAAATGATTTATTGTGGTCTCATTTTTTTATATCACAAAAACCTGGTATTTTAACAGCGATGTGTAAACGTTTTATATCCACTGTATTCTGTCTCATTGATAATCCCATACACTCATCCCTATTTGCCCCTTTTCTAGGTTAACTAAATCGCAAATCTTATTTTTTGTTTGTGTTATCCTGGTAGAATGTTTGGTAAGCATTGGACAATGTCATACATTAACAAAGAGGTAATGAAACATTTGCAGCCATAATAACTAAGGGATTCTACAAACTAATAAAAGCAAATAATCAGTATAATTGCAAAGAGTCATGTCTGCTTTTAGCAGTACATTGTAGTGAGTTTTTAAGTATTTATTCAGGCAACATGGCAACCAATGCACTGGACTCATCCTTGGAATTGCTTATGGATTCTACAAAAGAAAGTGAGGCCATGAGTCAACTTACAGCATTAATACATGCCTTATCACAGCAAGTAGAACGCCTGTTACAAAAAGTGGATTCTATAAATGGCTCTACTAATGGCTTACTAACACAAAACAAGCAGCATCAGCAGAACCAAATGAGAGTTGTTACAAATGGTAACACCACTCAGCAGCAGCAAATAATTGATCAAGGTAACAAGGAACCAAATGTAAATGTAGTTACTACACAAGCATTGCTAAATAATGTGAACCAGCATTCTACTTCATTTTCTGGTAATGCAAGTCAGAACGGAGTTGTCAGTACTCAGATTGGCAGCCAAATGCTACCAAACAGCAGTTTACCGAGAGGAAGGTCAATAGACAACCATGTCCCAAGGCTTATAGGGGTACCAACTTTAAAAGATTGGCCTACAAGTCCAGTTGGCTTTTCTCACAACAATGAATTTAATTCATATGGGAACTCGGCTAGGGATTTGCTGAACATAACAGACTTACTAAACAGCTTAGATCAGAACTTGCTTAAATACAAGAAACTCCGCTTGGAAGTGGAATACTTCCAAAAATGTATAAGAGCTAACATTGTACCGAAGGGTTTGAGAATGTATCAATACCCTACTGGTCTGGTACCCGATTCTTTATTCCACCAGGAGCTAATAAAATTATTTAATAAACCAGGACTGGATCTTCTAGATCTCATGTGTAAACATTATAGCATTATGGCTGACGAACTAATGGATATAGCATCTGTCCTGGATGTTCAAATAAAAACTCATGCTGATTTTGAGTGGTATAAATACAAGTATTCTTGTATTTTCCAGTCAATTGATTTTCATTTGAACAAATCCAAAGCCACTAAGGTCAAAAAACTTGAGCGTGATCGCCAGTAATACCAGAACGGTACAGCATATCCACGCCCATCAGTTGCATATCTGTGGAAGGGGCGGGCTAGTGCAAATGCCAATCAACCACATAGTATAACAGGAAGTCAGGAGTACATGCAGAAGGGCGGGCATTTACAAAATGCAATAGCGAACAACAGTTCTGAACACTCGGTTCAGCAGCATGTTACAGAACTACAGGACAGTAGTTTTGATGCTCCCAATAATGAGTATGAGGGTCCGAGAAGAAGCAAGCATATACAAAACCGAAATGGCCAACAGAATCTTACCAACAATCAACGGAATAATAATCAGGGTTTTTCAAGGGGAGACCAGCAAAACAGATGGAACCAGAGGAAAACGCACAACAAATGGAAGTAATGGAGAATTTGGATAACAACACTACAGGAATGCCAGCTATAATTTTGAATATGGAAGGTGACTTTTTTGTTTACAACTTCTCTACATTGGATATTTCTGTTGAGATGGCTAACACCTTAACTAAAGGAATGACTTTTACACCAGCTAGGAGAATGGACATATCTAACAGCATTCTTGATTTGAAAATGTATGTTAGGAAACTTAATTTAAAATTGTTATTGGATAACACAGTTGTACAATCACAAGCACAATATAGAATATCAAGTACATACAATCCCCCTTTGCACAATTTGTTACATACATTTGAAAAGATATGTGAATTGGACATGAGAACATACTAAAAGGAAAATAGATTCAGGGGTTAGAAGTATAATTTAACTAAAGATGAGCAAGCATGGTTCAACTTGATAAGCAGCTAAGGTACGCGTCATGAAGCCCGACAAAGGTGGAGGACTTGTATTTATGGATTTGCATGACTATGAAACTAAAATAGAATCAATATTAGCTTCTAGTTCATATCAGAAAGCATCCCTTAATGAATACAACACAGCTAATGAACGTATCAAGATCTACATTAATGATTTATCCATACAGGGAAAGATAGATATAGACATGTACAACTACATGATAGTGTTAACACCAGTGGCACCCACAATGTTTGGGGTCCCCAAAATCCATAAATGTTTATTAGACCCTTCACTTAGACCTATAGTTGATGGCAGAAATTCTGCCACATATGCATGTGCTAAAGTGATAGACAATATACTTAAAAAATATGTAACAACAGAAGAAGTAATATGTAAAGATTCATGGTCATTCCTGCAAAAAATTAATGAATTGAAGTATGACGAACAGTACAACTTCCTTACAGTAGACGTAAGGGACTTATATACGTCAGTACCACAAGCATTGGGCATAGCGTGGGTTAGTCAATTACTAAGGAAGAAAGGGGCTCCCCAGAATGACATCAGTCTAGTGGAAGAACTTCTAGTCATAGTTCTATCCCACAATTACATTTATTTTAAAGGAAACTATTACTTGTAAAAAAGTGGAGTAGCCATGGGTTTCCCCTGTGGCTCTAGCTTCACGAATTTGGTTATGAGTTACTGGGAACATCAATTTGTACTCAATAAGGAAGGAATAGCCTCAAAAATAATTTATTTTACACGCTATTTGGATTACATCTTTTTACTAATAAAAGGGAAACATGAAGAGGCAAAAAATCTCATTGATTATTTTAATGAGACTACAGACGTCTTAGTGTTTACATATAATTTTGTCCTAAATGAAATAGCATTCTTAGATATCCAACCTACCAAAAATTATGTTGAAAAGAGATACCAAGCAAAAATGTATAGGAAACCATCATATTCAAACACATTCTTGCACTATACAAGTGCACACCCTTACCACCAAAAAAGATTGGTGGTAAAGGGCCAATTAGTAAGGGCTGCCAGAATGGTGTCTACAGATGAGGACTTCCATAGTGAGTGCCAGTTCTTGAAGAAATTATTCACAAAAAGAGCATACCTGAGTACTTTGATTGACAAATTAATAGAAGAAGTTGTGGAGGAAAGAATTAATGTTGTGTACATACCCATTCTGAGTATACAACACCCTACTGGGTTGAATGACTTTTCTATGAATGATAGGTTGATATGGAAAATCAGGTCCAGGACACAATCATTGGGACAGGTATGAACCAAACTGATTTCACAATGAGCTATATTACAACTTTTAACCTTGATCATCGTAACATAAAAAACATACTGATAAAAAATTGGAATATTCTGTTAGAGGACAAACTAACAGTGGACAAACTGGGTACAGAACCAAGATTCATTACTAGGAAGGGTGGAACACTCAAGAATATATTTGAAGGTGAGTGAAGGATCCAATCATATGCAATAGGGAAGAAACAATGTGGTAGTTGCCCCTATTGCAAATACATTAATGTAGGTGCATCACTGCACATAAACAACACGCATTTGAGTAACAGAAGAAAAGTTAATTGCAACTCCAAAATGAACGTATATGTAGCTAAATGTCAAAATTGTGATTCATTCTACGTCAGTAAACCGAGCGTAGAATGAGAGACCGCATAGATGAACATATATATTGTATTAATAAACACAAACTGGACAATGCTTTAGCAAAGCATATAGAACAATATCCAGAACATGCATTTAAATTCTGGATACTTGATCAAGTGGACAGTAATCCAAGAGGGGGTCCATTCACCTTATTATTAGAAAAGTTGGAATTGTTCTGGCAAATTTGTCTCAATGCTTATAACTTTCCAGGATTGACCAACATGTGTTTATCACATGCTGTTTAAAACTGAAAAGCTTAATGAGATGAAATACTGTAGTAATAACATTATAGAAATTATGTTTTACTTATTCATTTTTTACTTGAAAATGTTTATAATGTAAGGTTAGATAAATGAGGAGAATCTTTACATTTTTACACAATTTTCGTATATGATTTTCACCATAATGCTGCTGCGATAAATGTATTCATTTGCTTGTTAAATAAGGCAGTTTTAAAGAACAGGAAAATGCATATTATGTTCACAATGCTATTTTAACTACGGTTCCTTTAAATTTTAAGATGGAAAGACCAGCTGATTTTAATCATGGTTAAACATGACTATTTAAACTTGATTTTTGTAAATGTTAGTATCTGATCAAGTTCAAAGAAGTATTTGGACGAAAAGCGCTTCATTAAACTTTGTGGATTCAGTCGTCAGTGAAATTGCCAGTTGTTTTTGTTTTAATTTCTCAGTTTTTTTGTATCTTGGATTTTGCAGTTTTTTATCTTATCTGGGTTCTGTGCATACTGGTTATATCTAGCCCAAGATCCAGGGTGGATCAGAGGATATACCCCGGATCTAAGTACCAGGTGACAAATCTCTTAATCTGAAGTTCTTGCTTATGATGTAGTTAAACAAATGGCCTGATAGAGCTATGTGTCATTTAACTGAATTGCGTATCTCACTAGTTTCAAGTATCTGGAAGTTTCCTGCTTTACATGTTTCTGCCCATGTAACAATAACTTCTAAAATGTAAAGTCAGTGAGGCTAGTTATAACAACCTTTTGGTACTCCAGGTGAAGGGACCTAGAAACTTAGAGAGAATAATAGACTACCCATCATGGGTGATTCTATGAGGCATATAGACTAGGAAATAATCTAATCTGCTACATCCTTTTGAAACTTGTCAAAAGAAAAAAAAAAAGAGACATTTATCCAGACTTGTTTGACAGAAGCTAGATCAATATCACAAAGTCGGGACATCAAATAAACCCAGTTCTGGGGAGAATACAACATACTCTTTCTGGGCTCTTTCTTTCTTCATTTTTTTACAGCTCTCTTCTTCAGCTGGTGGTATTAGAGATTAGCTAAGCATCACTAGGTCGCCTGTCAGACATTTAGTTCATTAAACATGGTGCACGTTAGATGAATGTCACATTACTACTTTCATGCCACATGTCATGCCAACAGTTGATGCTGCCAAGCATGCTAAGGCTTCTTTGCCTTTATGCTTTCTCTAAAGTCCTTACATTCCAGTCATTAATGCATAAGCAGAGGGGCCCACATGCAAAATACTGCATCTATGATCAGGCAGAAAATGATTTACTGAATGATTATGATATGTGATAATGCAAAAGGAGCTGAAGAAAAGAACTAAAAGATTATAAGCAAATATAAAAACTGTGTTTGGGTGCATGGGAGCAGGGAGGGTTGGGTTTGAAGGGATTGAAGATTCCTCAATAGAGAGATCAAGGAGTCCCCTGTACCCTCACTCTCACCCATTATTTGAGGTTTACCCCCATTTATGAATGTATCTGACCTGACCACCTGCAGCAGCAGGAAAGGCCCCAAAGTTCCTCACCAAAAAATAGAGGGGGTCTCAAAAAAATCTTATCTGCTGCCCGACTGAAAGACTCCAGCTCTATTCAGTCTCATACCGCTTGCTCAGAGGTGACCTGTGCCTGACATATAAGGCCATGTCAAACCCTGATTTGATGAATATGCTTCACCTCAAAAAATCTAGCTCCCTCAGAACCACAAGGGCGGGAGACTTAAACCTTGACACGGTTATTAATAGAACGTGCTGGAGGGACAGATTCATCACCCAGAGACTCCCTATGCTGTGGAACAAAATCCCGGTACATGTGAGGCAGAGCACCTCGCTGGCCTTGTTCAAGAGGAATCTTGACCAATGGATGGGGGATCGCAGATATACCCCAGGGATTACTTCAGTGTCACTGCTTGACAGAGGCACAGCAAAATAATAGGCATAGTTTTATTCAAACTAAAGGGGTGGCGAAAGCCAAATAACTATGGGCTAGGCTTATAAATGCCCTTGGGCAGATAGCCTAGTACGAACCTATGAACCTATGAACCTATGTTACTAGAAAGCATATCAAATATAACGTATGAAAAGAAGTAGCCAGGAGAGTCAGAAAATTCTGTTTTCACTTCTAAATGAGGCTGGCTTCCTACAAAAACTTAGTTTTAAAATACTTTGCTATGTTTTATATCATAAGCCCTTTTGCTGCTATGATTTGCCCTCCATAATAGTTCTATGCACAGTAGAGTTTATCCATTTAACAAAATAAATTTAACATAAGCAATATTTAACATAAGGAAGTATATATATATATATATATATATATATATATATATATATATATATATATTAACTCTGAGATATCTATACCGCAATGTAAATGAAACAGTCCTGGGAACTGCAATCTTGGATTTAACAATATTTTCTCATATTATCAGTTTTAATCTTGCTGGTATGGAGATTGATCCTGTGGTCCTCAGAATATGAAGAGGAATCTCTATAAGATGGGACTTATGTGCTTCACAGTCCTGTTAGTGATTACATTTTCATGTGCCAGACCAAAAATCTCCAAGATCTGCTGCTGTCGCTTGATGCTATTAGAATGAAAAAGTCTTACCCAAAAGTAATTTCTTTATGTTCCTTCTAGTGGCCTTTTGATATTATTATAAATTCTACAAGGATAATATTTGTTTCTGTTTGAATGCCACCTTTAAATCAAAGCATTTTCTAATTACTTAAAGCTATTCATGCTATGTTAACTGTACTTCAGAAAAAAGCTCAAAAATCTGTCCAGTCCAGACTTAGTTAAAGCTATCCTACCATATCACACTATCCCACCATATCACTTTTGACAGCAGCTTGACTAATTTAAGACTAATTCTGCTACAGAGATAGTAAATTAGTACATTTTGAAGGCCAGACTGAGGACTGTTAGAACTGGACTAAAGTGAGCACCACAGACTAGACAAAACAACCTAAGGTGTTGGTCACTGCTAGATCAATGTGCTAGGACTCTTTCAGTTTAACATATTAACAGAAAAAAAGGAGGAACACAAAAAAGGAGAATTTATATAAATGTATATTTTATGAAGGCATCAATGAATTGTACTATAAAATAAAAACAAAAATAAATGTTAATCTGATTTGTAGAAGCTTGTTTTAATTAAAAGTCCATTTTTCTGATGCAGGCAATAAGGAATGATGATGAGGCAGACCTGTATAAGTGATAGAGAGAAGTTATCTATAAATAACGTGAGTTAAAAATGGCTACTTACAATAGTATAGAATATGCTTAGAGAAAAAATCTCTATATCTTTGCCTTTCCTTTTACTTGCTTTATATTTATCTGTATATATCTATCTATCAATATATTAATAGACAGATACAGATATATATGTGTGCATATTTGTCTGTATTCATATGTGTATACATATACATACATATATAAGTATGTGTGCCAAACAGAAATCTGACTTATTACTGACCAACATTCTGAAGTGTGATTACTGTTGTAAGATGTCTATAAAAGATTCAGATCACAATGTTTCAAGTAACTTTCCTTTCTCTGAGGCAAAGTAATCTATGAGTTAGCATATACAAGTAAAAGGGATTTGGGAAAGCAAAGAGTGACGCCTCCTCCCTAGCTGAAATATATACAAGTGAAAGGGATTTGGTTAGGGGGTGAAGTCCTCTCCCTAGCTAAAATGCTTTTTTAAAAATTAGATAGTTTTAAATTTGCATGGTTGCCTTATATCTTGAGGTTTTATTTTCATTTTCTTTTACTTATAAAAAAGTACTTTGTTGTAACAAAAGTATGAAAGAGTAATACTGTTTCAAAATAGAGATAGAAATGATCATACTTCTAGCATGGTACACAAGGCGAATTCAAAAACAGCAGCCTATTAAAGTGACAGTTTGCTCCTATAATGTAAAATGTTTCATGCTGAACACAATGAGCCTCATACCACATGTAGTAATAACTTATCCTAAGCCCTTATGCATCTAGCAAGGTCCCTGTAGCAAAATAACTTAGTAATATAACCTAGAGCTCTAACTATCCTTATCAGGTGAAAGAAATACTTTTCATGGACAAAACCCCATTAACAACATCTTTGTGTTTAAAAACACAGCTATAATGATCAGTTGCATCAAAAATAAAGTAGGGTGGGGGCGTGGCCAAGATGTACACTGACTAACAGCAGTTTCTTTCAGCTCCGCCAATGCTATATGTCTCTGACAGGATTTAAACTTTAAAAATAATCCAACTAGTTTTTTTTGTCATTTTTTGACTTCTATTAATCTATAGGTGGATTATTCAAAAAATTATACATCTTCCTTCAAATTTTCCTGTCAAAAACTTCAGATAATATACCACAACATAAATGCACTTTAGCCCCTAGTGGCATTAACGTAGAATGTAACTGGAGAGTTTTTATTTAATTAGTTATTTAATTATATAACTATTTAGGTGTTTTAATTGTTTAATTGAAAATAGGTTGATTAATTCTATTGTATAAATGTGTGGTGTTTTTTTCTGTTTGTATTCTCCTTGGAAGGCGTTTGCCAAGGCACTAGAGAGAGTTTGTATTAAATTTTGTGGTGGATCCTGATTCCTGGTCATTTGCTTTTATCTGTTCTATATTTTTTTGTTTTATTTTTTGTTCTTCATATATGTCCAGTGATCCTTCACTTACGGTTCCTAAACTTTTTAGGCAGGACTCTATGGATTTGAGTCAAACTACTATAGACCAGTATACCTTGTCTATGGGTGATAAAACAAATACACGAGTGACCCAGGAAGAGCAGGTTACCTTTTGGCAAAAATTCTTGCTAAAAGAACAGGAAAGAAGAACTGGTAATCCTTTTTCCAGTATTGGACAGCGAATGGGTAATTCTTTATTAACTGAAACAAAAGAAATATTTGATAATCTGGATAGACTCATGTCAAAGGAGTTGACAGTTCACTTAAATTGTCTCAGCCTACAGAGATATTTAGAATTAGGCATCACACCTTGAGGCTTGAGAGCTTTGAAAAATCCAACAACTCCTTTTGACATGCAGGATGAAAATGATAAAAAGTTCCATACTAGGTGGGTAGCCGCCGCCCACCAGTGTTTAATTGAATGGATTAATATTTTGGTGGAACGAGATAGACTAAAACAGGCAAAATTAAAAACAGATATAACTATTGCCTGTGAGACAATATCAGATGCATTGGGGGTTGCACGTATAGAACAATGTCTCCAAGATATACAGGGTAAACTTATGGATTTTGAAAAAGAACTGTTAAATACAAAGAAATATAAACTGAATCGAGATATTAAAGATTATGCTAGTCATTCCACCTTTTTTCGGCCAACCAATAACAGGAGGCAACAGAGAGGTGTTTGTTTTGCTGATCAAGACGGTCAGAGACGTAATGGTGGCTTGAGCGCTTGCTCAGATGTCTCTATGGAGTGGGAGAGTGAATCTGGAGAGTATCCTGAACTTCCTGCCACTCAAGATTTATGATATTTACAACAAACCTTTTGGAGAAATAAACGACCCGAGTATACAGATAGAGAAACAACTAGGGGAGAGAATTTGACATCAGAACAAGGGTATAGACTATAGCCTGAAGCACAACCACCTATGCAGCAAAGGTACAAACGATTTAGAAGAAATTGACTTACAGTTCATTCAGTGACTTTAATGGGTAATAGCAACCGGTGAAATAGTGGAGATGTATATATAGTTAATTTGTGTGGTTACACGTTGAATGATGTTACATTTTCTGTGCTTAACCATGGTTTAAAATTCATTCCTACTGTCATGCCTAGATTGTATGTTATGAAGAAAGATATGTATTGTCTTGTATAGAAGTTGCATTTGGCTTGGTTTTTCAAGGATAAACATAATGAGAATAGTTTTAATAATGGTTTAAATAATGATATGTTTTTTTCTTCTGCTGACTCAGAGGACAGTTTTGATTCTTGCGTTTCTGATGATGAAGTTTCTGAACCTTCTAATGCATATTGTAGGTTGGATACATCTAAAGTTGTAGTTAAAAGTCAATTTATACCACCTTTTCCCATGAAGGTATACAAAATTTTGCAGCTATGGTAGATTCTGCAACAAAATCTTTATATTGTGATTTTTTTTAATAAAAACAACATATACAGTATAATTTAACTAAATCAGAGTGGAAAGCATTACAACAACTTAGTAGAAATGAAGACCTTATTATAAAACCAGCATATAAAGGTAATAAGGTTGTATTAATGCATTTTTCACAATATGTTCAGACGTGTTTGGAACATTTACATGATAGTGAGACTTATGAAAAATGTTCTGTTAAAGAATATGAAGAAGCCATTCAACAATTTAGCAATGTATTACAGAAAGGACAATGTTTAGGATATTTTTCAAAAGATGTAGATATTAAATTTAAAATAGATAATTGTGAAGTTGCCAGGTTTTATTGTCTGCCTAAAATACATAAGGACACCCAGAATCCTCCAGGTCATCCTATTGTGTCCGCATGTAATTATTTCCTTAATAATATGGGTATATTTTTACATAGTTTTCTTTTACCATATGTTACTAGACAAAGACTTTTATTAAAGATAGTTCTGATTTTTTAGAACATTTATTACCGCTCAAATGGTCTAAAGATATGTATTGGTTAACAGCAGATGTGACGAGTCTATACACAAGTATTAATCATCAGTATGGGCTAGAAGCATTAAACAAAACCTTGGGAGATAGTCCCCTTTCACATTATATAATTGAATTGGTTGATTTTTGTTTAAGAAATAATTTATTTTGAGTTTGATGGACAGATATTTCACCAGTTGAAGGGTACAGCCATGGGGGCAGGTTTTGCCCCCATGCATGTTAACATCATGATGGGGCTTTTTGAAATTGAATTTTTGTATCAGAAATAATTTTTCAAAAAGTATGTGGTGAAATATTGTCGATATATTGATGATTTAATTTTTATATGTAAAGGGGGTAGAGAAGAAGTTAGCATTTTTATACACACCCTCCAAGAATATAGATTTTCATTGAAGTTTGATGGTTTTCAACTAGGTAATAAGGTTAACTTCTTAGATATAAATCTTGAAGGAGTAGGAAATGGGAGAATTATTACTAAGGTATTTCGTAAATTTGAGGATGGTTTGCACTTCTTAGATGGAACTAGCCATCATCCTCCACAATTATTAAAATCTTTACCATATGGAGAATTAATGAGAGTAAAGAGATTATGTAATAATACTAATGAGGTAAATAAGGAGTTAGAAAAAACATCTCAGTTATTTATAAAGAGGGGTTATAATGCTGAGGAAGTGTTACTCTCTTTAGATAAAGTCAATAAGAACATTATATATACACCTAGTAATAATTGTAATAAACATCAAGGTAGATTTAAGAAAGGATTAAATCATTTGAGAAAGATCTATGTGGTAATGACCTATGATTTATTGGCAGAAGAAGTTAAGCAGATTATTCAACTTTATTGGACTTCCCTGTTTAAATATTGGGACTTAGTAGATGTTTTTGAAAAAAAAAATACTTTTTCCTTTAGAAGGGGCAAGAATCTAAAGGATATGCTAGTCCATGCTAGATTTTTTACTCCTACAGAACGAATGAATATAAATTTGAGCTTAGCAGGAACATATCCCTGTGGTAGATGTATAGCATGTCAATATGTGAGTAAAACATTTCAATGTATTAATGGACAGAATTTTCAGTCTAAAGGTATGTTTTCATGTAATACTGAAAGCATTGTATATGCACTCAAATGCCCATGTGGGATGTTTTATGTGGGGGAAAGTAAAAGGGCTTTTAAAACCAGGTTACTGGAACATGTTAGGGATATTAGGAATGAAAAGTTAGAAAGTCCACTTGCAATGCACTTTAAAAAGTATCATAATAGTAACCCACAGGGTATGCTAGATACTGTTTTAGAACATGTTTCTATTGCTCAATATGGTACTAATGTAAAGAAAAAAACTTTTGTATAAAGAAAGCCCCTAGTGGCATTAACATAGAATGTAATTGGAGAGTTTTTATTTAATTAATTATTTAATTATATAACTATTTAGGTGTTTTAATTGTTTAATTGAAAATAGGTTGATTAATTCTATTGTATAAATGTGTGGTGTTTTTTTCTGTTTGTATTCTCCTTGGAAGGCATTTGTCGAGGCGCTAGAGAGAATTTGTATTAAATTTTGTGGTGGATCCTGGTTCCTGGTCGTTTGCTTTGATCTGATCTATATTTTTTTGCTTTATTTGTTGTTCTTCATAATATACCACAACATCACTACCTGAATGATGTGCTTTTCAAAGAATAATTCTTCAGACTCTTCTATCAAGAAAGAACTTTTAGCTGTGACAATGACTTTACAAGAGATGTCATTGAAACTAGACAAAATGGACACAAAAATAGATGGTTTTGAAGAAAAATGCTCTAAACAGATGGATTTAATACATAAGGAATTAAAACTTCAAAAATCTCAAATTTCTGACATAGAACAGTCTCTTAGTGATGTGAATGGAAGACTTCAAGAGGGAGAAAATAACACAGAGTTCCTTTTAAAGCAGAACACTGCTCTTCAAATTAAAATAGAAGACCTAGAAAATAGGTCAAGAAGAAATAACATTCAGATTTTTGGTCTACCAAACAACATGGAAGAAAGCAACATGGTGAGGTTTTTAACTACTTGGTTACCAACTGTTCTAAATCTTCCTGAAGCCCTTTCCTTTGGAATAGAAAGGGCACACAGATCCATTGCTTCTTCTCCTAATAAAAATGCTTCAAGATCTGTTATTGTGAAATGTATATCAACACAAGATAAAGAGCTAGTGCTGAAAACTGCATGGGCTAAGTCCCCTATAAAAGTAAATGACAATATTGTATGTTTTGCCAATGACTACTCCCCTGCAGTGATGGCTAAAAGAAAGCTCTTTCTTCCTATTATTAAGGAACAGAGGGATGTAAAGTCTTTGATGATCTTGACTCTGCTGTTTCCTACATAAAAACAAGTAAATTAATAGAGAAAATAGAAGATATGGAATGGTCAAATCCTTCATTGAAGAGAATTGCTGAAAATAATTCATGGAAATCTTCAGAGAAAAAAGAAGTTAAAAGATAAATAACTGTTCTCCCTTTAATTTTATTATTTCTACAGTACTTGATTTCTGAAATATGGCTTACTGTTTTATGACACTAAAAATGCTTTGAAAGGTAGGGCTACGATTAGGACAAGTTCTGTCAAGCTGATATGTAATACTTGAAAGATAGACAACAAGCAGTCCTCTGGGACAGCCATCTTTCCTCTCTGCTCCCAGTCACTATTGGTGTCCCTCAAGGATCCATCTTAGGACCCCTTCTCTTCTCCATATTTATAAATAACCTGTCTACCTCTCTTCCCACTTCCACATGTATTCAATACGCAGACGATTCAACTCTCATCTGTTCTGCTGCTTCCCCAGCTGAACTTCATTCTTCTACCCAACAAGTCTTTACAGCAGTAGAAAAATGGTTCCAAGATATCTGTCTCCTCCTTAATCCCAAAAAAACCAAACTATTACTTTTCTCTCCTACCCTTAAATCCCCCCCCTCTCCTTTTCAATTATGTCTGACAATGGCACTATCATTACACCTGACTGTTCCACTAAACTACTAGGCGTCACAACAGATAATCAACTAAACTTTGATTACCACATTGACCTAACCATCAAAGCTGTTAATAAAAAGATTGGTGCTCTTTATAGACTTAAGCCCTTTCTAACAGCATCTGCAAGAGTGTCTCTAGCCCAAACTCATCTCATCTCCACACTATTGTATGCCTCCCCATCCTTTATAAACCTTTCAAAATCTAACCTTCAGAAACTTGCCATGGCCTATCATAGCATTGCCAGGTTTGCCACAGGTTCCCCATTTCACACCCCTCATTGTGTTAACCTCAAAAAGCTGGACTGGCTCGAACTCCAAAATCTGATTCTCCTACATCAATTAGTTATCACCTATAAAATCCTCCACTACCCTTCTAATACACCCATACTAAATAACCTTGTTGTCCCTTACAGGAATCTTGCTTCCCTTCGTTCAGCCAACAAACTACTAGTTGCCACTCTCAAAACACACAACAAAGCTGGTGACTCCTTGTTCACAAACACCATTGGCTCATACTGGAATAAACTTCCCATAGAACTGACCTCTCTAGGCTCTTCTCAACTTTTCAAGAAACAACTGAGGAACTATTTTGAGTCTCACTGGCTATGCCCCTGCTCAAACCCTAACTGACCTGAGCATCCAACCCTCTTCTCATTTCTCTCCATTTACCTCTATGCTTGTCCCTATCACTAATACTACCCCTCTTCTGCAACTATCTACTATCCACTTGGTTACTACTTTACCTCTGCAACCTGTTATCCCCCCCAAATTTATAGGTTGCTCCCAGCTATGCAAATCTGCCTCTTAATCTATTGCCCTGGCACAAAACAATTATAACAATTGTGAATACTGTAAATACCTATAGACTCTTATGTAATTTACTACTTTCTTTCTTTTATGGCTGTACTATTCCTACTACAGCAAAGAATTTGCAAACATAAATCATCACTCTCTGTTATAGCTATAGCTTTGTTAAGTTTGCTAATTATAGCTTTGTTTAAGTTTTGCTAATTATAGCTATTGTCAATTTGCTTTAGTACCATTACTATGCTACATTGGACTAATTTTCTTATCATGCTTATAATTTTGCATCCCGTTGTACTTTTTATGTTACCTTCTAGTATATAGTGGAGCTTTTCTCCTCGGGCCTCTGCTGAAAATGGACATGTATCCAGCCAGACTAGCCCGGTCAACAAATGTAAAATAAAAATAATAAATAAATAAATACGGTTAAAAGTTTAAAATATCTGATAGGAGCATTAAACTGACAAGGGATTTGTGTTTCGTGGTGAGTGATTGGAACTCTGATATATCTACTGTGAGTGTTGACATTAATAGATTAAAAAAAAAAAGGTGTTTCTGTATTATGTGGTTTTTCAGGTACTGTTGACATTGACGTTTATTGTTTACTTTCCTCCTATTTTATATTACTTGCTTTATATTCTTGATTTAGTAGTAGTATTTATGGTAAAGATGCCTTTGAAAGAGAAAAAGGTGATAAGAAGGCTCGCTGAATCTATGTTTGTCATGTTTCAAAACTCACAAGCACTTTGCATACTTTTTGTTTTCTCTTTTTTACACTTATTTGAAAAGTTCCAGCTAAAAACACGATACCTTAGCTTCAGTTTACCTTCAGAATGTTTCCTCGAGCCCTGGAGTTGCTTCTGTACATAAATATTGCCTAAAAGATAGGTTCGCATTGTCGCAAGTTCGTTTAATCAGTGTGAACTCTGACCTCTAATGACAGGAACTGATCAGAATCTTCAAACGCGACTTGCAAGATTCATCATAGTGGTTTTATTACAAGAGAAGTATTTGTGGGGGAAAAAGTAAAGAAAACATGAATAGATGCCATCATATACTGCAATAATTATTTAGATCTATACCAATTTTGTTTTCTTTTAATAAGTTAGGTATTATTTGTTCACTTTATCACATGTCGTTAAAGGAAAAGTGAACTTTGACATTTTAAGGTAGGAAGTCATTGGAATGTTTAAATGCTATTTGTAATGTTTCACTATGCTGACTCCAAAGATCACTAATGGAATAAGGAAGTGTAAGTGTATTTACAGTTAGATGATAACTGTATTAAAAAATATATAAAGTTTCCATAAAGCACACGTTTTATTTTGATGTAATGTTTCCATGTTGCTGCAACTAGACTCTAAATGCTTTGACAAGGCAATTTATGACACTGTTGACTGACTGTAAACATTCAGTAATTCATTAGATTATTACTGGATTCTTTATGTTTTAATTGATGAATTACCTTATACATTTTGTAATAACCATTGAAGTATACCTCTGGGTTTTATTTATACACTAATTATCTTCTAAGCTCCTGTCAAAATAGTGAAGTATACCACAAACTGTAATGTATTTATTCTGATGTTTATTTTTTTATATATTCAGCTGAGATTTTCTGCTTTTATAAGTTTCTTAAATGATATATGGCAGTTAAGAAAAGTACTCATTGCATTTTTAAGATAATTTGTTTGACTCCGACAAACAAATGTTACTGATATACTTTTTTCTTTATTTATAAGAGTTTGTATCTGGTTCATAGTAGGAATTGGATGACATAAAGATTTACTAGTATTTAGTGGATCGGGATCTTCAGGTCTCATATGATTAATACCTTTTAATTTGTTTGCAGCTGCCTACATATTTTCTACAGCTCATCATATATTGGACGGGAGATTGTAAAAATTCTTAGTTATTCTTTTGATGTGACTTGATTGTGCAACTGTAAAATTCTATCAGATGAAGGGAACTTCCCTGTGTTGCATAATAAGTTGATATATTGAAGGGATTTGCAGCCTCAGCTGTTATGTTGTGCTGTAAAACATAGAAATATTATTTGTAATTTCTTTCCCTTATATCACTGATATTTGCAAGCAGTTTTGAGGCAGTTGTAAACTTATGTTACACAGTAATTTCTAGCTATGGCATGCTTGGGGTCTGAGTGTGATAGTACATATGTACCTTTACTGCTCTTCTTTATATTATAATATGAAAGATTCTCATATGTGCAAAAATAGCAATGCCACAAGACAGTGTATATGTTATAGATCACATGTCTTGGTTTGGTTATCATAGATATTAGTTGGATGCATACTCTATTGCACTCATTAATAGTTAATAGTCGGTGTCATATATATGTCTAACTTAGTTTTAACACATGATTTTTTATATCAGTACTGCCTATGGCAAGTAAATATATAATTAAAACTTTAAATCCTTAATACTTTAATTTAGGAAATACTGATAGGAAATTAATATTACATCCATTTTGTCTTTTATTAATAATATTAAACATTTGTCATGGTAGAGGGGAATTAACTGTTGTTGGTAAGGGGGTGGTTGATTCAATCAGTACTCTGTTTGCATCAGGAGTATCTTGAACTCCATGAAGTGGTTAATAAAAAGTGGTTTTGATACCTTGATCATTGATTCAAGAATAAATCATTCGTTGTTGAAAGTTATATATAGTTTTAACTATACAATGTTTATTTTTACAAGTTATTGTATGTCCATAACAAAATCCTTGATATCTATTTGTGTAAAAAAAAACAAATGTTTGCTTTTAAATGTATGTCTTTGAATGTAAATGATCTTAACAGCCCTGTAAAAAGAGGAAGTCTGGTTAAATATTTAAAAACAAATAAGGTTGATGTTGCTTTTTTACAAGAATCTCACATAATAGAAGAAGATCTAGGTAAAATATCTTTTAATGGTTACACAGTACTTGCAGAATCACATTATCAGACCAAAAGAAAATGTACAATGATATTATGGAAGAAATCATTGCCAATTCCCAAAATATTAGATTTGTATTCAGATAAAAATGGCATGTTATGTATAGTTACTTTAGAAATAAATAAAAAACAAGTTACATTGGTTAATACTTATTGCATACCAGGTATCGGTGGAGAAACAGTAAACAAATATCTTGAATTAACCTTAACTAAAGTTAAGGGTGATATAATATATGCAGGAGACTTTAATTATATCCTATCTAAAAATGACACCACCAAAAGTAATAATTTTAAAATTTCTTCTCCTGCAAAAAAACTTATTAATTTCATTAATCATTCAAATCTGAGATATATTTATGAGTTAAAGGAAGCAAATTCTCTAAATTACACTCATTATTCCTATAGATTTGGCACTCAAACTACTATCGACAAAGTATTTGTGACTGCTAGCCTATATTCTAAGATACAAGAAGTTCTAATTAGCTCTTGCCCGATGTCTGACCACAATGCCATTTTCTTTAAAATAAATATCAAACGTAATAATTTGATATTTGGCAAAGAATCCCAGCATATATTATTAATTTAAAGGGGTTTAAAGAGTGGCTACTAAATGAAATAAAACTATTTCTAGATATTAATAACAATAACATAACTTCCAAAGCTATATTATGGGACACTTTAAAATCTTATTTATTTGGTAGAATTAAAAATCGGTACTTAAACAAGAGAAAGGAATGGGAAAGTGAATTAATCAGAATACAATTAAGAATTGATATAATAAGATAAATGCTAAGGACATAAATTCAAACACTGAACTAAAACAACTCAACTTAGAATATATGGAAAAAAGTTACAATAAATTTAGAAAAACTCAAATTGCAATCCTATTCAGTAAAGTCCAAAAACATGCATAGATTAGCAGTAAAATCAAAAAATCTAGATATGTCTAAACATATAACAGAGATTAAAGATGATACAACTAACAAACACAAACATGCATCAGATCGAAAAGACATCTTAGAAGTATTCAGAACACATCATGAAATTATAAACCAAGAGCATTTAAACACTGGTTACAATGATTTAAAAGACAATTTCTTAAAGGATAATCTTAATAAAAAATTAACAAAAGAGCAAAATACTAAATTGTCCAAAGCAATAACTTTAAAAGAATTAAAGGAAAGAATTTTGAGTCTTAAAAATAATAATTTGCCAGGTCTATATGGTATAATTGGGGAAATATATAAATTACTACTGGATGAAGTACTACAAACACAATTAGAAGCTTTCAAATAATTTAGGAAGAATGAAATTTCAATACCCTCCTGGAAATATGCCATGATATCACCAATTTTGAATCATGGAAAAGATCCAACTTTAGTGGCCTCTTATTGCTCTATATCACTGTTAAATTTCGACTATAAAATTTTTATATCAATACTTGCAAACAGACTAAATCAATTAATGCCTAATCTGATAATTGATGATCAAACGGGTTTCATTTTGGGTCTATATTAGAACATCGAAGTATTACTACTTTGAATGTTCTAATATCGAACCCTTTGCATCGAATGCTGAAAACAATGAATCTGCAGAATATCGAATACTTTCCTAGGGAAAGTATTGGGTGGGCCGTTTCTGCAGCTTCACTATTTCCTCAACTGTGGCGCGAAGGTTATGGACCGGGTTAAGGTAAGTGTGTGAACGAAGGTGAGTGTGCGATAGGGACATTAGGGTTAGGGAGCAGGAAAGGTGAGTGTGCGATAGGGACTTTAGGGTTAGGGAGCAGGTAAGGTGAGTGTGTGATAGGGAGTTTAGGGTTAGTGAGCAGGTAAGGTGAGTGTGCAATAGGGACTTTAGGGTTAGGGAGCAGGTAAGATGAGTGTGTGATAGGGACTTTTGGGTCAGGGAGCGGGTAAGGTGAATGTGCGATAGGGACTTTAGGGTTAGGGAGCAGGTAAGGTGAATGCACGGTAGTTATGGACCTTAGGGTTAGGGTTGGGTTAAGATAAGTGGATAGCTAGTAGTGTATGTATGGTTTAGTGTAGGGTTTTGTGAAGTGTATGTGTGTGGATTATGTATTTTGGTGTGCTTGTGTTGTGTGTATGTTTGTTGGAACAGCAAATTTTTTCCCTGGGAAAAAATTTGCTGTTCTGAGTGTTCAATGTTGTGGTGTTTCGAGATAAATGGTTCGGATATAGACCGTTCATTTTAAATAGAAAAGTCCAAGATAATATTATTAGATTGTTATCTTAATAGAACATGTAAATAAGAATTAAAAAGAACTGTCAATCATTAATTTAGACTTAAATAAAGCTTTTGATTCCATAAACTGGTCCTATTTATTTAAGACACTTGAAATCTATGGTTTCTCACCCGCATTTATAAATCTCTTAAGTAGACTATATGTAAATTCAGTTTCATATGTCAAAATTGGTGCTTTCTTATCAGGTCCTCTTAAAATCTTTAGAGGTGCCAAGCAAGGATGTCCAATATTGCCTTTACTATTTGTCTTATCAGTGGAACCTTTGGCCAATTACATAAGAGAAAACTCAAATATAAGTAGTTTTAATGTAAATTCTAGTTATAATTCCAAAATACAACTGTTTGTGGATGATATTCTGTTAACAATTGGAGATATAAATTCTTCTATTGATCATATTAAACAATCACTCCAAACTTTGAAAGGATTTCAGGCCTGAAATTTAACCAAGATAAAACAGAAATTTTAATATTGAACAAAAAGATAGATAATACATTGAAAAATCATAGTGAATTCAATTGGTCAAATGACACACTTAAATACCTAGGGGTATTAATAAAACCATCCTGAAAAGATACCATAAATACAAATTATAAAAGTTTAGTAGCCATTGTGAAAGAATATGCAGATAGATGGAACAAAATGTTTTTTTCTCTATAGAAATAAGACTAGCTTTAATAAAGATGATCATACTACCAAAAATGTTGTTCTTTTTTCAAACATGAATAGCTTCGCCCTCAAAGAAATTATTAAAGCATCTACATTCCATGTTGTTGAAATTCTTATGGTTTCCACAAAAAACAAGAATTGCTTAGGCATGGCATTTTAGAAACTGGGATGAGGGGGAATATCATTTCCAAACCTAGAGCTCTATGCGGAGTCTGTAGTCCTTAAAATAATAACACATTGGTTAAATACTAATTATAAATCAAAATGGAAAAATCTTCACATAACTACTCTTCTTACCAATATAGATATAAAAATAGGAAACCATAAAACTTTTTTTAGTGTTAAAGGATTTTATTTATAATACAAACAAAAATGAAAAATGATCTCTATTTCTTAAATATATATTAAGTAATTTTAAAAATCAATAAATAAAACATATCTGATGGAAAGCTTTATTTTTTATTGCTTCTTATAGCATATACAAAGAAATGCCTTGATTCGTTTAACATAACCAAAATCAGTGATATGAAAGAAAATGGCTTAGTTTTTTGGCACCAATTTCTAATAAATAATAACATACAAGAACCAAATTCCCTTATGGCTAGATATATATATACATCTGCCAACTTTCTAAAACTTTTCTTCTAAACCTCTCCTTTTCCCCAGCAAACTCTGAAATATAAATTTCATTAATTACCTCTTTTACCTCTGTATGGTAGGGTTTTTTTTTTTGTTTGTTTGCTTGTTTTCCATCGCTAGGAAACTGCCTTCTTGGTTACTACCATCAAAAGATTTAATTGTTTCTCTATCTTACTGAACATATGGGTTGAAAGTAAATCAAAAAAATGGATATGAGTTCAACTTGCTGGATAATAACTTGTCATACATATATCTTATAATTCTCTGTTAAGCTGCTCTAACTGTGGGTTTGCCAAATAATGTGTAATCAATGCCCAATGTTTCCTTTGTTACACCTCCAGCACTCTGGTGAAACAGTATAAAACATTCTTTGCAATCTAGCAGACACAGTAGTTTAGAAGAATTTGAACAAACACTACCACCCAAAAAAATCTAAATAATGAGAGATGGTAGTGTATCTAGGGGCTTAAAAAATGAGTTTGGTATTCAAAGGTCATTTGGATGCCTACTTTTCTTTCCAGTCAAGTCAAAATCTATTACTGTTTTTTTTTTCAATCTTGCTACTATGTAACATTTTATAAACTCTACTAGCATTGCCATCCTAAGGTAGTTGCCTCATTTATTCTTGAAAAAAAAACACTAAACCCAAATTAGCTGATCCTTTACATCTGTCTTTGTAAGCTTCAGTTTTGCTAAGGTTTTCCTAAGATTCATGAAAACTGATTTGCAATCATGTCCAGTTCAAAACAATGGGTGGTATTCATAGTCATTACACTAATGCATTAAGGCTATCCATGCTGTCTGCAAATGAGCAGAGCAAAGCCCTGATTCATAAATGCTACCTATGATAATGTAGGATGACCATGAATGAACATAAGCAAATGAAGTGACACTGAGACACAAATGAAAAATTATGTAAAATGGCTTATGGTAATGAAGCCATCTCACTCCTTCTTGTGATCCATAGTTAATCTTTCAGACTTTACCATCCTGTCAGCAGATTTACCTTAAAAGGCAGAATTGCACCTTTTCCATCTATTTTTCAATCCACCAGGATGCTGTCACTTGCTGCTAGCCTGGCTATTTCTATAGTGAGATGCTTGTTTGGGTGAGCCAAAACTGCTTGGGCCTAGTAACACTCACCAGCCAAGAAGGCAGAGATATAAACAGAGAATAACATATTAAAATTTTGACAATAAGGTGATACTTGATGGGTTTAGAGTGTAAATGAAGATTGTAAGGGTCTTAGTGAGTTTGTATGGCCCCCACAGGGGCACTGTGAAATGCATGGACTTCCTATCCATGTAAATGGAAAGGTATGTATAACCCTCACTATACTTGCCACTGGGACCTTCCATAGGCAGATTGTGGATACATTGGATATCTCACAGGCTTCTGCCTCAAGGGTACCCCATCAGTCCCTAGAGGTACTCCTGGCACATGTGGATCAGTAAATGTATTTCCTAATTTCATCTCAGGACTGAGTCCAGACTATGTGTGCCTTTTATGGGGTGACACATTTTCCTGAGATACTCGGTGTGATAGACTGCACCCATGTTGCAGTTAGGGCCCCAAATGGTCCAAAGAGGGGAAGTACCTCAATATGAAGTAATGCCATTCCATCAATTGCCAGGCAGTGTGTGAGGCATGGGGGTGCATAACTAACATCACTGCCCAGCATCCTGACAGTGCACACAATTACCATATCTGGTATAATAACTCACTCTGCCACCTCTTCTTGCATGGTAGGATGTCCAGTGGTCATCTTGTTTGTAAGTGGAAGAATAATATTTTTTCTTTTTTTTTTCTGTTTTATTTAAGTAGTTATTAAAGGTAAAATGTGTTGCTGAATTCTAAAAAAAACAATTTCTTTGTTTTGTCCCCGCCCATTTTCTTTTCTTTCAGGTGATGCTGGATAGCCACTGGAGTCATGGATCATGACACTAGTGAGAAATCCAAGTGGAGCTTAAGTAGACAAGTTCAAATTAGCCATGTCCCAGCATTGTATTGTCATCAAGAGGTCTTTGGCCTCTTGTAGAGTAACTTTAGATCCCTGGATGAGTCTGGAGGTGCCCTTGCATATAATGCAGTAACTGCATAAAGGATGTTTACTGTTTCTTGCATTCTGTAGAGCATGATTATGCACCAGTCTGCTGGTGAAGTGACCCATGTTGTCACTGCAACTCCCAATTCCAGTTGTACTATGACTAATGTTGACCAGTCAGAAGCAGAAGTAAGGTACCCTATGCAGCAGGCTCAGGCTCATACATGGCACTCAGCTGCACAGAAAAAGATTCATCTTCAGCTTCTAGTCCAAAACTATAGACCATAACATTCAAGCTAGTGTTTCCTTTCTTATAAAAAAAGCACATAGAGTATAACAAATGCATGCAGTGCTATGTGTGGGCTATGTTGTGTGGTACATGGTCTGCTGTCACTGTTCATCTGACAATTCTTCTTATCTTTAAATAATTCATTTTTTATTTCAGAATAAGTACTGATATTATTGCTGGTAAAAGCCATGCTTGAATTCTCACTGACTCCTGTTCAGTAATGTCATAAGCCATCATATAAGGAATAATCACATTTTTAACTTTATGCTGCAGTGGTGTACCTAAGTATGCACATACTGAATGTCTGAAGTGTTACAATTAGTAAGAAATGATACTTCAGTATTTAACATGAGTTCATACCTTGCAACTGAATGAAAATGTACCACATTTTTTATATTATGCAATGTTTACTCAATTTGAACTATGTTGTCTGTTGAGGTACTGCATATCAGATTATTTCATTTTTGTCATACACAATAATTTGTGGAATCAGAGGCATAAAATATCATCACTTGTGCAATGGTGAGGGTGAAGTGGTAGCAGAGTTTATTTCCATGGCAGGATACTAACTTTAATCTTAATTTTTTATTAGCGTTTCATGGAATAGTGGTGTATTACTACTTTTAAGTTGTAGGTAATTGCCAGCTATAACAATGGTTATGTAGAGAGCATTAATGGTTTTTATCACTACATTCTTATGTTATGATGTACAGCTTTCTTTTCACAGTTCCATTAGTTTTTAAGCTATACTATTATAGAAATGAAATGCATACAGTTGAAAGCTATCCAAAGTCCCCCTCCCTTTTTTGGACATTTTGTTTAATAAGTTATTCCCCTTTCAAGTTAAACATTGTCATGTACATGTGAAGGAAAGTAGTGGAAATGTCACACTTGAGTCACAATAAGTCAAGAACAAATATGTCATACACATCTCCTAAAGATATGCTAAGTGATGGTGCAAGTGCTTTAATAGAGTTTTCTTATTCTAAATATGCTATCCTCCACTGTACTAGATATAAATTATAATGTCTGTACATCTGTGAAAAAAATGTCTGTACATCTGTAAAAAATATATATATATATATTTTTAACTTTTTATTTCTGTTTGCTATTTGCATGTAATTATATGATATGTCACTGCCTATGCTTGGAGCTTTTCTCCCCGGGCCTCTACTGAAAATGGACATATATCCAGTTAGACTAGCCCAGTCAACAAATGTAAAATAAAATAAAATAAAATAAATAAATAAAAGTGATTTTGAAGAGGACTGTCATGAGAGTTGGATGGTCAGTTGGTTCTGATGTTGTAATCTACTTGATGCAGATGATCCTACAGACAGTGAGCTAACAGTGCTGTGGGATGCAACTGGGACCTAGAATGAGAGGTTCTGTTAGGTGTAGATGAATGTTGATGTGGTCTGCCTGAAATTTGTTGTGCTTCTTCCCTCAACTAATTACATCACTTTCTTGAGAAGCACTTGCAGTGTCATGTGATCTGCCCCCCCATGTGCCTAGACAGTACCCTGTCCTCTTACCTTTCCAAGAGTGACTCCTAGTACAGTCTGGTTATTCTTAACTAATGTATCAATGGAAACTTAGTGTGCCACCATACTATGTACAAGTGTGATCACTGCATTAAACCTACTGTGCGCAATTTCCATGTAGTACTGGAAATACTCATGTACACCTTGAAGGACTCTGACCATTTCAAACTGACTCTCTGTGACAGTGCTCTGAGTCCTAAAAATGTCATGGCACATTTGCTGCTGGCAGCCAACACCTTATGTGTTTCCTAGGATAGCTGAAAGAAATATGTGCACCTGCCTCCCCTTTGTAAAAGTGTCATTGTGGACACTGTTAGCTCTGAATTTCTGCCATCATCCTAAAAGTGTTCATCTGGATTTGATGATATTGATGTAAAGGTGAATAGGTTTTCTCCTTGTACAGGTATGAGTGTAATATCATCATGTGTTTGACTTTGCATGCACTATCACTTCCTGCAGAGTTACAAACATGTTGTGGGGTATGAGATCCTGCCATTAAACTTGGGGAATGTGTGCCACTTTCCTCAGGCTGCCTCAGAAATATAATTAAGTTATCATCTTATTCAACAGCCATTCTGCTGCTGATATCCCCCAAATTTATTGGTAGAGCAGAAATGTTTGCTTCTGCTATTGACCCTGAAAAAAAGATTTGAAAACATTACCAATAAATAAGTAGCACATATTACTCTATATTGAGTAACAAAGTATGGGAACACTTACTATGCACACTAACTTCATTGACATTCTGTGAAGATGTGGATGGTTCACTTGTTAATAGAAACTGTCGTGTGTTGAATACAATTATTCCATGTCAGCATTCAGTTCCCAATGCAAATATATAATAATGTTTTCAAACCAACCTTCCAAGCAGATGAGTGCTGCTGCTGCAGACATTGGTAGTAGCCAGTGTCCACACCACCTGTGATTATTCCAATGCCATCATATTTTGTGTCACAGCCATTCTATGCATGGACAGGAAAAATGATACTCCTCCTTAAAAGTGAACATGCAAGCTATCCTAAAAACTGTAGACCAATAACTTCCCTTCTGATGATATAAACTGTATACCGGAATTGATGCTGACAGGGTTTATAGGCATTTAGAAAACACTCAATCATGGTAATAGAAAAAAAGGTAATAAAAGAAAGTCATATGGAATAAAAGATCTTCTTTGTTAAATAAAGTCATAATGAAGCACTGTAAAAAGGGAAAGAATCAAAACAAGGCATGGATAGACTACTAAATTGCATTTGACATCTTCCCACATTCATGGATAAA
Source organism: Protopterus annectens (assembly GCF_019279795.1). Classification (NCBI taxonomy): domain Eukaryota; kingdom Metazoa; phylum Chordata; order Ceratodontiformes; family Protopteridae; genus Protopterus; species Protopterus annectens. The sequence continues at coordinate 1,921,206,982 of NC_056739.1, read as the reverse complement.
GGAGTGTGATGTCAGACGTCTGACAATATAATAAATACATAAATAATAAAATAAATGCAGTCCTGGAATGGGAATACAGAATGTATTATACAGCTAGTGAGGCCGTCTCTGCTAAAATACGGCTGGGCAGCTGTCTGTATGGCTCACCACTGATTACGATATTACTGTCCATAGTTTACAGCTGCAGTGGCTATGCTTTACAGCTATACTGCTCCACGGCGAAGTGCTTCCGCAGCCATTTGGTTTCGGTGATGTAGCTCATAGGGCAATGTCTTGCGAGCTACACACCGGAACCCTACAATTTGGCTCCCAGACAACAACAAAATATAAAGACTTCTCATCTTCTTTTTGTGGATAATTTAAAACTGTATAGTCCATCTGATGATGATCTGGAAGTACAATTGCAGGTGGTCAAAGCTTTCTCAGGTGATATACCAATGTCATTTGGTCTTGATAAATGTGCAAAAATAACCTTTAAAGCAGGAAAGCTACAGCACCAAGAAAATATCAGTCTGGGACAGGAATTTGATATAAAGGAACTTGAGCAGGAGGGACTGTATCAATATTTGGGAACTGATGAAGGCTCTACAATAAAACATGAACAAATGCAAACAAATCTTAGGAATATTTTAGCAGACAAAAATTAATACTAAAAACAGCTCTGACATCTAGGAACAAAGTTGAAGCAATAAACCAATTTGCTCTTCCTGTTCTAACTTACTGTATTGGGGTGACTGAGTGGCCCAAAATGTATTGAATCAGTTGGACTTCACACTTATCAAAGGATTTATAAAAATCAGTGTATACCAAGATTATACATTCCCTGTTAATAAGTGTCTTCCTGTTTTTTTATGTTACCATAAAGTTCACCAACAGCACCTAACTGACTCACATTGATAGTTTTCCAGTAACCATAAAGTTCACCAACAGCACCTAACTGACTCACATTGATAGTTTTCCAGTAACTCATACACTCAAGCAGTATTACTCTATACAGCAACCTGAGTTTAGCTGCTGTAACATAAGCCTCAGAATTAGGGATATCATATCTCCTGAGTGATATAGGTTGTCTGAGGAACTCCGAAGATATCACAGGATTCTCGTCATCCAAAATTAATTCAGTAACTAGTTTTCTGAGTTGTTATAGACTATTGGTGGAAGCATTGGTTCCTCCTGAGGTGCATGCAGCACCTATGGAAGAAAGAGCCAGGAGACTGCTTGAATTTTCTGTGGCATATCTTGACAAATCCTCTCAAATCCTCTAGCAGATTGTTAACAAACCACAGCTTTTATTAAGTTTTCCCTTATAGCCTAATTCAGCCATTGCAGCTAAACATGTTCCTAATTTAACCTCAGGGTATGACAGTACAGTACATTAGGATTTATGGCCATTCAATATCAAAAATGTATTTAAGATTGCATAATAATAATAAGAAGAAGAAGAATAACAATAATAATAATTTTAGGTCCCTATCAATATTAGTAAATTAGATCACAAGATCATCTGTGATCATCTGTGTAAAGTGAGATCTGTACATGTTGCTCCTGAAAAACACATCTGTTACAAGGTATATGCCTCAATTTTGCAGCTAACAGTTACATATATGACACAAAAAGAGCGAAGCAGGCGAGCAATCATATGTCTCTGGAAACCAGCATTATTTTGATCCTGATTTTAATGTTCCTTTACAGACACTGTAAAAAATGCAACAAAGCAGGTTGGAAAGAAAAGATATTCTAGTACTCCAAATAAGAATTTCCATCTAGCATAATCAAATGTGTTTTCAGTGTCCAGACTATTACAGGACAAGCATTCCTGCCAGCATTCTTTAAAAAGAGCAAAAGTCTTAATTAAATTATCAAAGGTGGAATGTCCTGGTGCAAATCTTATTTGATTAGGATACATAGTACCAGGAAGGAACTAGGTCTGCGAATATTTAATAGTCATGGTTTACAATGGATATTGGAAGGTAAAAAACAGTTTGAATATGATCCTTGCCTTAACTTAAAATATCCCATATTATACTTTGTCTCCTAGATTGTGCAACTGATCCTCTTTCCTGTTCTACTTTCTTTAATCTTTCTGATTATCCTGACAGCGGTCTGTTGCCTAAGTCATACTGCTAAATATTTCTGACTGGTAGGGGAAATTTCAGAGTTGTCCTATTTTAACATGCTTTTGGTTTGCTCTATGCTGTAACATAACATAGGTTTAAATTCTTTCCTAACTTGCTAAACATTAGTCCCAGCACCTGGCTGCAGCCTCACCATTTGGGCTTAAGCATTCCCTAGTCTTCTTTCTTAACTTGTATAATGCTTGACATATCCTTAATATGTCGACTAACTGAGAAGTTCAAAGTTAATACAGGATGTTGTAGAAAGGGAATATTTTAATATGGAAAAACGTTTTAAGAAATTGACTATGAATGATCTATGATTGGTTGAGGTATAGCATGAATTCTTTATGTTTTATTATGTGACATTATCTTGCATATGCATGTATTAGATAATATAAATTAAGAATAGAGTCTGATAATGTCCATTTGTAATGTATAGGATGAAAAAAATTATTCAGCCATTAAAGATGCAACTGTTTCACTGTCTGCTTCTATATATACTGCCTACAAACTTTTGTTAAGTTGCATACACAGAAAAGATAACATGCAATCTGTAACCTTGATTTCTTAAACAAGTAATAATGCCCAAAAGGGTAGATGTTACACAGAAATAACAGACTGTCCAAGGATGCTGTTACAACTGTCACTGTAGGAAGGGGGTCTTCCTTCCCTCCTCTAGAAAGTCTGTTATTTATCAGTAACACCCAACGTCCATTTCCTGGACAGTATTATTGTGTTTAGAAAATGAGTTATCTGTTAAAACTATCTGGTAAGTTGTTGAGTACTGGAGGTGCCAAAAGGACGCAGATCGACTGCTTGTACTTAAGGTAAGCATGTGATTTTGTTGTAATACATAAAATTTCATCATTACTGATGGGAGCTTGTGTTCGAGTGCCTGCATGTTGAGGTTAGTGTAAGAGCTAGAGACGATGACAGATTAGTGATGTAACATTAGTAATGTGATGCTGGAGGGGTCTAAGATATTGACTCAAACTATGGCAAGAGTTTACTTCTATCATTTTTATGACACAGAAGATACTGTCTCTTAGCAGTGAATCATTTAGCTCTCCTAACCTATACTCTTTAGCTTTGTCTCCTTTCAGTCACGTAGGTCTCAATAGACTGTTGCAGCCCTTGATTTCTAGTGAAAACTTAATTCTGAATATACTGTGACTTCTTTTGAGGAATATGCTATTGCTTAAATCTACCCTGAATAATAGCCAGATCAGTCTGTTGCTCTCTATTAATGTCAAATGTGTTAAATACCATAATGACATCATCTCCAGTAAAGTGAAGAAAACTGACAACTTGTTCCTCCTTACTTTTTTATACCTTACCAGTTTGAAGGGATCAAGTTTTTGTTACAATTGCTTTTAATTTTCTGCCAAACTGACCTGCAGAACCAGTGTAACTGGTAGCGAAGAGTGGAAGGATAGATGTCCTTATGATTTTGTAATAGCACTTAAAAGAAGATGGTGTTTGCTTGTTTGGAGCAAATAAATGTTTCATCTGAGAGTTTTTTCTGGCTTCATTTTAAGAGTCCTTATTTGTTGTAATAACTGTTTTTTTTCATGTAAATAATTTTTTTCCATTCCATACGATTTTGATTTTTTTTTTTAATTTGTCATTTGAGTTGCTTCATTGTTTTTTTTTTTTTCCACTTGTGTTGCCTGGGGACTAAGTTTGTTTCATCAAATTTTCCTTGGTGATCTAGTGGTAAATGTGTTTCAATTGCACTGTTTCTGTCCATCATTTATAATCCATTGGTGTTAGTATGGACAAAGAATGTGCATTACAGCCTTTTGAAGGAAGGACTTATTTCACTCCACTTATCTGGCTGGTGCAATTAAATCCACAAGTACTTCTGACATATGCAATAAACAATTTAATTCAGCATTACTCTAGATCTCAGACTTGATTGCAAAGTAAAGGCATACAGCAGTCAGTCTTGCATACATCCATTCTATTCACTCACAAGGCAACAAATACTCAGGAAAGAAGAGTCACATGGCACCCAACCTGCAGGTTAGCATTATGGGAACACTACTTTATACATTTCAAAAGAGAGCCCTTACACCTACTATTAAATAGGTCCTGTCCTTTTTCATCACTGCATCACTATCCAACAGTCACTAGCTATATGCTATGTTGTATAAAGTGCATAGTTTTATTCTGTACTTACTCCTTCATGAAAAGGTTATTATGATGGTTGGTGGCTATTACTAAGTTTAGGCTAATGGCCTATTATTGCTCCTTAATTACTTTCTACACCTTTACAAGCACTCTTTTTTTCCTTTTCAATCTCATAAGTTCCCTTTTCATGTCTCATTGTCCCCAAACTTCACACTTATTTCATGGATGTTTCTTGCCTCAAATCCATAATAGAGAATTCTTCTAGTCCCATGTATCAGGCTCTGGTGTCAGTTCTCTCAGCAGTAAATAGGCACAGCCTAGTGATGTCTGCACTAATACTTGAAAAAAGGCACGGATACATCTTTGTTTAAACATTTCTTTAGGACTGTAGAACAGAGTTTAAGAGTACACATATATGAACCAGTTTACCTACTCATTTACTGACAGAAATAACCTTTTCATGCAGGTCACTACCAGATTCTTCCTTTTCATTGTCCAAGCATGTCCTCAGTAAGTGCATATGTGGAGAACGATTTCCTCTAGAAGACACCTGTAGAAAGCAACGACTCTGTTTAGCCCTGAATATTGCTTTAAAAGCTAAAGGTCATGCCCTAAATGTAATAGAGAAACTTTAAGAAGAAGACTATTCCATCTTGATACCCACATTCTGAAGGCTAAAATGTAAACTAATTTGTCTCTGGTTCATTATCATCTCTTCCTACGATTGCTAAGAGGACCACGCAAGAATCTAACACAATGTAATGAGAAACTGAAAGCAACAGGCCAAAAATAGAATGAAAAAGAGGACAATTTCAAAACATGAGGAAAGCTTTGAAGTAAGTTCTTTTAAGAGAATCTGAGGCATTTATTGTCTTCTCACCACCAATATCAGCAGAACAGAAATGTGTGTAGACCTCAACCAGAATGTCAGTGTTAGAGATTTTGGTTATTACCACTCCTACTGCTAGCATTACTCTCCAGGTGTTCCGCATGTCATGTAAAAACCAAGTTCATAACAGCAAATGTGATGCTCAATAGATTTAGCTCCAATTTTACCCCCCTTTCTCCCCACCCCCTTCAGGAAATACCCACAACCATAACTTCCCCAACCATTAATAGAAAAGAGGTCTTCAAGGCACTGTCCACGGCCAAGAACACTATGTCTCAATAATATCCCAGGATGCTTCCTTCATGACATGAAACATGAATTATTGGGCCTGCTAGATTCACTATTTAACCACAGTCTATAAACAAGCTTTGTGAGAAATTACTTGCAGACTGTAATGATTATCCCACTACTCAAGGACCCAGGGATTTATTGACTCATAAGCTTGATTAGCCAAGTTCACAGGTGACTGAAAACTAGATGCATGCATCATTGAATTCCCCAAGACACAAATACCCTCCAGGAAGGCCTGACACTGACTAAAAACTGTTGCTGGAGTCACTGTCATAAACTCAATGCCAAGAAGTGCATATTAGTATCTTTTGATAAGACAGCCACTTCCCACAAATTTTTACATTGATAATACAGCCTTAGGAGTAGACAGAGTAGTGAGTGATTTGGGAACACATGCAGAGAGTGACTTGGCCTTTGACCACCATGTGTCTACAGCAATAAGGAAACCATTCTATATTTCACAACTTATAAACAAGCATATGGCATTGAGGTCCAAAGATGTCATCTTTCTATTGTACTCTGCCCTCACAAGACCAATCATCGAGTACAATGTCCCCTTCAGTATGTATCTGGCAAAAGGCATATGGAAAAACTTGAGTATCCACAGAGGCTCCTCACAAAAAAGAATACATGGTTTAGAAAACAAGTCCTTTGCAGACTGCTTCAAAGCCTTGTCCTTACATACAGTTTCCTACAGCCTGCTGAGTGCCTACAAAGTATACCCTTAACCAGCCTTACCAGACCTTCTGCACATCAGCAAAACAAATAGCATCTAGGAAACCCTACCCAGGGACCTAAACCTTACAGCATAAATAGGACATGCTGGAGGGCCTGATAAGTGTCTGAGAGGTTACCCCTTCTCTGGAACAAGCTTCTCATGCATGTGAAGGAAAGTTCTTCCCTGCACATATCCAACTGAAATGTAGATCAGAAGATATGGAATCAAAAAGTTATTCTTGGAATTGCACCAATGTTTCTATTAGACAGAGGAAGCTTATAAATGCTTGACCAATCATGTCTAAGCATATATACCTCCCACAAAACCTGAGCTTTCTAATATTTCTGGGAGGTATGGCAAGGTTTAAAAAGACCCACTAGAGTCATTAGTATTGTACTTTCCTATGAAGCCTTGAAGTGAATAGATCAATTCTCTTTTAATGGCTGTGGTGACATTTAGCACCTAAACTAGAATGCAGCTTTCTGCTGTATCTGGTCTCCAACACATGTAAGGAGCAGACACTTATCACAGTCCTGACTCCCATACTGTTGTCTAGTATATTTATTCATTTATTTATTTTATTTATTTATTTGTCTTGTTTACCGGGAAAGTCCGACTGGGTAATACCCACTTTCAGCAGTGGCCTGGGGAGGAAAAGCTCCATTTGCTTACATTACATTATACAAAGTTCCAGTCAAGCACATAGTAGTTACATTTCTATTTACATTTATACATAAACAGTAGTTGCATTTATACATTCTAAGATTTTACAGAGATGGGAGTTACTAAAGAGAAAGCACATGTGCAACTTAGTGGATTGTACAGGCAGCTGTTATGCATAAAAATTGTTTTGTCATTTCAGCAAGAGGTTGATAATATTATGTTTAAGGAGAGTATAGTACAGTGAACACAAAGTTTTAACCTTGTGATGAGCATATACAGTACCAAGATTGGTTAAGATGTTGTTTAAGCAGTGGTTTAAAACTACTGAGTTTGTTGGAGAGTTTTATTTGCATAGGGATACTATTTCAAAGTTTAGCAACATACTGGAAGTAGAGCGAGTCTCCTGCAACATTATTTGACTTATTTGTAAGTAATAAGAATTTTTACTAGAACGGAAGCCTCTTGCTGGACAGTAAAGTGGTAATAAGTTTTGTAGTGCAGGGCATTTTTCTGGATGATGAATGAGTTTGTGTGTTGTAGTCAGTTGTGAATATGTTAGTCAGTTGTGCAATTCAAGCCAGTTTAATTGCTTTAAGCTATGACAGCACAAGGTTACCTTTTTTCCTTGGGTCCTATGAGGTAGACCAGTTGCAGATTTAGCTATTTTATTGTAACAGAAGACAAGTTTCTTTCTTTGAGTATTGTTTAAATTTGTTAGGATAGGAGCAGCGTATAAGACAGTCAGCAGTAACAAAGTGGTGGCTAGAGTTTTTTTTTTGCAGTATCTGTAAGGAATCCGTTGATCCTATAAAGACAGCCTAGCTTCTGGTGTGAAGTATATGGTGGTCATATCTGAGACTGTCATCTATTATAATGCCTAGAAGTTTACTGTGATTTACAGTTTCAATGACAGTATTATTTCCTGACTTTATGGTAAAAGACTGCTTTTGATTTTGGTAACTTTTTGAGATGAAAAACATTAGCTTATTTTTCTTTGGGTTGAGTAGAAGGTTTGATTCTTTGAGCCCAATTTCTACAGAGGAGAAACATTTTGGGTAATGACTTGGAGCTTATTTATTGTTGAGGCTGCACATATTAATGTTGAGTCATCTGTATACCTAACTAAACAAGCATGATGAGGAGGTATTAGAGGACTCAGCATTGGGCCCCAAGGGACACCTGTAGTAACTGGTTGGAAGGATGAGTAGGTTTGTTGCTATTTAACAGGTTGTTACTTTCCAGACGGGTTGCTAAGGAATTACAACAAGGAGTATTGTGAAAGCGCTATAGAGGAGAGTCAAATGATCAGTTGCTGGTGTGGGACAGTATCAAATGCCTTTGACACGTCTATGAACATGGTGGGCACAAGCAGACCATCGTTTCATTGTCAGTTTATTATACTGGGAAAATGTAGTAGAGCAGTAGTGGTACTGTGCTGGGGCCTAAAGCCATGTTATTTTTCTGAGACCAGGTTATTTGAGCTAAGGTATTGTATCCACTGCATATGGATGCATTTCTTTAATAATTTGGAGAGGGGGAGAGAATCATTATGTCTGTAGTTATTAAACTCTGTAGATGTTCTGCCTTTGTGCAGTGGTATGATGTAGGATTTTTTCCACAGTGATGGGACGTATCTTTGTGCTATGGACCTATTAATTAGTATGTACACAAGGAAGGCTATGACTTCTACAGCAATTTTTAGGTAGTCTGATTGTAGCTGGTCTGCAGCTGCAGAAGTAGTTTTTAGTTTAAGGAGCAACTTCCTTACGAGTGAGGTAGGTACTGGACTAAAACTGAAGAGCTGTGGGTGATTTTGATTGGACAAGGAAGGACAAGGGGACAGATGTGTTAGAGTCTAAGAGAGAAAATATTGATTGTATAAAGTAGGAATTAATCTGTGTGGGAATAGAGTTTAAACCAAAGAGTACAAAGGTCACAGAGACAAACCAGTTAATAAAACCACAAGAAAAAACTAGTAAAGCTAGAGTTTTCACTGTGTGATACCTTAAACCACAGTGAAAACACTAGCTTGGCTATTTTTTTCTTGTAGTTTTTATTAATTGGTTTGTCTGCGTGACCTTTTTACACTTTGGTTTTGATGTTAGTTGAGATATTTTGCAGACACCTTAATGGTTATGGACATCAGCTGGGCTACAGACTTTGTGTTTCTAAAGTATAGCCAAGCATTCCATTTATGCTCTGCTGACAAGCTCATAAGAAGGCTGAAAAATGCATGTCCGGAGCTAGTAGGGTTTGACTTTATTGGCCTGAATGTATCTTCAAAGAGTTAAAAATGAAAAAAGTAAAAAGTCATGAACATTCCTAAGCCATATTGCTAAAACATTTGACTTCCTTAAGGGATCATTTGCATATATCCCAAGGGCTTTTCTTACAGGAGGTTTAAGGTATCACACAGTGAAAACACTAGCTTGACTAGGCTTTTCTTGTAGTTTTTTTTCCCCAATTGCTTTCTCTGTATGACCTTCTTTCTCTTTGGTTTGGATGTTAGTTGGGATATTTTGCAGATACCTTAATGGTTATGGACATCAGCTGGGTTATATACCTTGTATTTCTAAAGTATAGCCAAACATTCTATTTATGATGTGCTGATGAGGTCATGAGAAGACTGAAACATGCATGTCTAGAGCTAGTTGTGTTTGGCTTTATTGGCCTGGATTTATTTGCAAAGATTTTAAAAGAAAAATGCCATGGGCATTCATTAAACCATATTGCCAAAACACTTGATGTCCTTAAGGGTCATTTGCATATATCCCATGGGCCTCTCTTACGAGAGGTGTAAGGTATCACACAGTAAAAACTCTAGCTTAGCTAGGTTTTTATTGCAGTTTTTAATAATGAGGATAGAGTCTGTTGTATTTTCTGTTTTTGGAGAGGGACTGGTGGTCTTGCCAGAGTGGAGCAGTTTATTTTAGTGATGACCAAAATAGTTTTGGACTGTTTATATATTTGTCTTTTACTTTGGTATATTATGTTTGCTTATATGGTTTGACATGGAGTTTTGCAAGGTTTCTAAGATGTCTAAATTGCTGGAAGGCATTTTGAGTTCTATTTTATACCAATTTTTCCATGCTTTATCCCTTTTTGTCATCATTTTTTTTGTTTCCTTTGTCAGCCATGGTGCTGGTTGGACTCTTTTATTCTGGTATTACTGGTGCTGGATTATTTAAGGTCTATAAGAATACATTATTAAAGTGTTCTACAGCAATGTATACTGGAATCATTCTAAGTACATTCCAGTTATATTTTGTACTGTTTCATTGAAAATATCATAGATGAAATTGGTTGCATTTCATATTTGATTATAGATAACATGTTTATCTAGGTTATGGTGAGTTCTAAAGCATATGTTGGTATGTGGTCACTTATCCTATCTAAGAGGCAGCTTACTTTTGTCAGTTTGTCTGATTTGTTTGTAAGAATCCAATATAATATTGAGTGTCTCTCTGAAGTTTTATTGATTCTAGTAAGTGTGGTTATTAATTGTCTGAAGTTGTACAAATTTATGGATTCAGTGGGGGTAGTGGAATTTAAGAGTTGCCAGTCTATATTTAAGTCTTTGAGTATTATAGTTCCATGGTTAATTTGTTGGAATATCCAATACAGGATGCTTTCAGCAGTATCCACGTTATTTCCTGGTGGTATATAAATTGCTGTTAAACATATAGTTTTCCTCTTGTTGATTTTTAGAAGAGTAATTAATAGTTCGGCATTGTTAATTGGATATTTCCTGTGGAAATAAGGTAATGGTTAGGGAATTTTTATGTATGATTGCTACACCACCTGCATGCCTGATTTGTTTCCCATGCCTAAGTATATTGTATCCTGGGGGGGGGGGGGGTGATCTCATTATATTTTATTTCTTTTTTTAACCAGGTTTCAGGAGTAATGACTAAATCAGGAGTGTATGTGGCAAGATAAGCATGTATGTCATGGGTTTTATTGCACATACTTCTTAGGTTCATATTTAGCAAGGTGAGCTTGGGTTTTGCTTTATGTGTATGTATTAGGTGATTGGTTTATTTTGGGGTTGGATGTAATGGTGTTATTAACAGTGAGATCTGGGTTGGGTTGAATACCTCTGCTAGGTTTTTTGAATTGAAATTTTGCAGAAGAAAGAGTGTGGCCAGTTATGGTCTTGGTTTGATATTTGATTGTAAATCTGGATGCTTATTTTTAAGATATTTATAGAAAAATAAATCAGATATGATTTATTTATAGAGATAGGGTGTTACTGAGAAAGACAGGTTAGATAGATGTTGATATTCTTTGTGAGGATTAGTTGAAGTCCTAAGTATATGAAGAAGGTGGATTTCAGAATTGGTGATGAAGGCTGGTAGAGTGAGGAGAAATAGTAAAATAATCTGATTTAGGGGCATCTTATTTAACTTGGGTTTTATCTTTGTTGGAAACTAGGAAAAGAACATGTTAAGAAGGTAGTAGGTTGGTTGTAGAGATGCATTTTGATAGATATAGGAGGCAAGGCAAAGACAATTTGAGACAGCGAGAGTCTTGGATGGTAAACTAGAGTGGGTGTTACTATTAGGAGTAATTTTATTGATGGTTTTCCTATTGGATGAAACTGGTAGTATTCATTAGAGGAATATGTGGGTGGTGCTATGGAAGTATAAATGTAGAGTAAAAGGGTGGGTGAGATTTGGGGGTAGGGAAGGGAAGTGGAGTGAGCATGAGCATTAGCGCAGGTGAACAAAGTGGGTGGAAAACTTGTCAAAAGACAGAGAAAACAAGCAGTGGCTTAATGTAAACAGCCACAAATCTGCTGAGAGATAAGTAAAAGGAGCAATGCAGTTTAAAAGGCCACTGTGCTAGTAGATGAATGTCTTGATTTTGTTGCTCTAGGACACAGAATTAATAGGATAGTTGTTCCAATATCAACTTGATGTAAAGTACAATTGTGTAAAATCTTCCCATAATGATAGATGTCCTTCTCTTCACTGTTGCAGTATTCATTACATTAGAGTTATTTCTGACCTTACTGATTATGAGGATAAGACCTCTGCCTTGTATCTGTTAAGGGTTTCTTCTCAGGTAGCTAGCCATTCCACTAAATGTAGTTAAGATGCAGCAGATGCTTCCTCTAGGACTGATGCTTCTTGCTTTGTGTTGAGGAGATATTCCTGGCTATGGCTTCAACCACTGCTCATGATATTAAGGCTAAGTTGATGGGTGTTCCTCTGGACATCAAATGTTTGTTTGATGCTGCTGATGATGATTTATTCAAGTCCCTGCAGGAGAAAAGCAAGAAGTTACAGGATCTGAAACACATTTTTGTTTTACCAGTGCCTAAGTTCCAGAGAAACTATCCTTCTAAACCAGCTTTTATTAGAAGGTAATTGCGTCCTCCTCCTAAAGGCAAGAAGTGTGGTAGGAGGGTTTCCTCTGCTAAGTCTACACAGACCCCTCCTGTTCAGAAGCCTTCTTTTCCTGATAAACCAGGTGATGTCTGACTACCCAATTCTTCCAAGGTACATTCATCTTTCTGTTTGTCCTTCTCTGTCTCTTCCTGTCTGGTTATGCAAAACCAAGATTCTTAGGTTTTTCCATCACTCACCAGAGGTATTTCATTGTTTGAAAATCTCTTCTCCCTTTCATGGGCATTCCTCAGCCACCACAAGACCAGCTAACCTTTTTTGCAGAGGTCCTTCAGGAGTTTTTGACTCAAGGAACTATTCAAGTGGTTCCAGCTACTCAAAGGGGGAAGGGATTTTATTCCAGAATGTTTTTGGTCCCTAGGAAAGAGGGCAGTTGGAGACCCATTCTGGATCTTTCTCACCTGAATACTTTTCTGAAGGTTCCTTCCCTTTGGATGTTATCCCTTCAGACTCTGTTCCCTTTGCTGCTTCCTCGGGCTTTCATGGTTTCTTTGGATCTCAATAATGCTTACCTCTATATCCCTATTCATCCTCTTTTCAAGACGTTTTTACATTTCTCTGTTTCTTCCTGGCATTTTCAGTTCTGTCCTTTGTCCTTTGGCCTCTCTACTGCCCCAAATGTATTCACCAAATGATTAGCTACTGTGATTGATTTTTGCAGGATTCAGGGAAATTCAAGTATTTCCTTACCTGGGCGACCTCCTGTTTCAGGCATCCTCTCCAGAGATCTTCTTACAAAATCTTCATTTTGCCATTTCCCTTCTGCAAAGCCTGGGGTTCACGATAAACTTCAAAAGTTCTTTTCTGACTCCTTCAAAGGACCATGTTTTTTCTGGAGTGCAGGATTCAGACAGTGCCTATGTTGGCATCTCTGCCTCCTCCCAATGTCTTGAAACTCATTTTTTTCTTTCAAACTCTTCTTCTTCTTCTTCTGCCCTCTATCACAACCAGGAAGTTTCTGAAAGCTCTGAGATTCATAGCATCCACCATCCCTATGGTCCCTCTGACCAAACTCCACATGAAAAAGTTTTAGCTGTTTCTGAAGTCAGTTTGGCTTCAAAATGTGCATCCCCTAACTTTGCAGTTCCTCTACTTCCCTGTCTCAAGAAAGAACCTCACTGGTGGATTCAGCAGATGTCTTGAAACCCAGGGCTCCCATTTCATCCCCCTTTCCCTCTCAGGAGCTGTTCACAGATCCCTCAGATATCAGATGAGGAGTAGGTTTTGGCTTCCTAAAGGTGCAAGAGGTGTGGCTGCTTCTTCAACAGAAAGAGCACAACAATGTCAAAGAAATGAGAGCTCTTATGGCAAAGAAATGAGAGCTCTTCTCCTTTTGCTTCAGGCTTTTCATCCTCTTTTCTTCCCAGGATCTCTCAAGGTATGTACAGACAGTACCACAGTGCTGTGATATGTAGACAAACAGGGAGGAACAAGATTTTATCTTCTTTGCTGGTTGGCACTCCTGGTGTGGGATCTTGCTGTCCGGTATCAAGTGACTCCTCAGGCATTTTACATTCCCTCAGGTCAAAACACTGTGGCAGACATTCTGAGCAGGTCCTTAACTCAATCCCATGAATGGATGCTGCACAGGATATACTTCAGGACATTGTCCATCAGTGGGGTCGTGAACAGACATCTTCTTCTTTTTTGTGCCAGAGTCCCAGGTCCTCTGGTTTGGAAGGTGGACATCCTATCTTTTTTTTTTTTTGGAAGGTGATGTTTCATTATGCATTCCCTTCCCCTCCCCTCATTCCAAAATTCCTGTTCAGAATTCAACAGGATACTCCCAAAATCTTGTTGGTGAATCCCTTTTGGTCGAGACAGCATAATTTCCCTCTTCTTCTGCATTTAGCCAAGAGGTATCATTGCTAGTTACCTCACAGGGTGGACCTACTCACTCAAGACAAGGGATCTCTCATCCAACCCCACTTATACACTCTTCAACTGCCACTGTGTGATATGATGATAACAGTAAAAAATTGCCCTTGACTCTGAATAACTGTGTAATGTAAGGAGGTTTGTATGGACTTTGAAATGTCGACACCATATGATCGAACTTTTAAAAGTTCGAAAATATAATAAAAAAATAAAGTACACAAATAACCTACCTGAATGTTTTAAGCGGGGGGAAGCCCCCCTGCACCCCTACACACCCCCGCTCTTTAAATATATCATCTCCGAGATTGCACTACAGTGCAGAAAAGGGAAATCTTCCCATTCCGTGTTGTATGGAGATCTCTGTTAAAACATTCAAACTTTCAAAAATTCGATCATATGGTGTTGACCATATGACAGTCGAACTTTTGAAAGTTTGATTATCTAATATAGACCTGAAATTGGTTTAGTAACTGTCTCTGGCAAGGAGAAATAAGAAGGGAAGGGAAAGACCAAAGGTGACTTCCTTGAAGGCATGCAGTTCCACTAAAAACAGGAGGATATAAATAACGGGAGTGAAGACAAATATAAGAGAAATTAATAGTTTGAGTAGTAGGAGTAAATGTCAGTGTCTCTTAGGAAGGAGAGAGTAAAAACTGACAAGCAAGATGGCAGTGGAAAAGGGTTTACAGACTATAAGGCTACTGCTTACAAACTAGGACACTGAAGCACTTGTATTCAGACTAGTCATTACTCAGGCTAAAATACAGGCAGAAGAATGGATGTCCTTAACACTTACTTAAAGCACAAGACTAGAGGTGGTGCACAGTTTGTCCTAATTAAATGTTGGTTGGATTGAATGGACTCAGACTGCCTATTTGGATGAGACTGCTGTGTGTATATTTAAGTTTCCAGTGAACTTAAAGCACAAGGCCAGAGATGGTACACAGTTTGTCCTAATTAAAGGGGATCTGGATTGAATGGACACAGACTGCCTATTTCAATGAGACTGCTGTGTGTACATTTAAAATTCTGCTGAACTTAAAGAAAAAGGCCAGAGGTGGTACACAGTTTGTCATAATTAAATGGTTGGATTGAATGGACTCAGACTGCCTATTTGGCAAAGCCTGCTGTATGTAAACTTAAGTTTCCAGTGAACCTGTTGAAAAAAGAGGAAAAAAAGATGCATTCAGAGCTCAGTGAAATCCAGTTAAATTACTATAGGATAAACTATATGCAACAGAGCACTGCCACCAGTAAATGCACTGAAATTGTAAGTGGTATCTTAATAAATATAGAAATTAAGTTCTGCAATACAATTGCTGTGATGGGGCCTCTTGGCTTACCACCTTAAACAACACATCCTCATATGGAAACAAACAATAATATTTTGTTAACACCTTAAAATTAAGGACATTAATCTTTAAAAGAAATCTGCTTTTTAACAGCAGAAAATCAAAGAATCACTGAACAATTAAAGATAAGGCAAGAAAATATATTTTTTAAATGTTAGGATAGCATATGAATATTTAAACATAATTTGCTTCAGTCATGAGTTCTAGAGGCCAGTACTGGTTCTATAGATGTCAGCCAGGAACAGTTTTAGGTACCTTGGAAATGCTAGCTCCTTGTTTTAGAACTTATCTGGATTGTTGTACTGTTTACTCTTAGGTCCTCATTATGGTCTGTTCTATAGGTTATTGTGCAAGTTTCAATGTACTCATCACTCATTACACCCATTATAGAGTACAATGCCCCTTTTGGTATGTACCTCAGAAGACATCTACAACAACTGGAAAGGTCGCAGAAATACCTCACAAAGAGGATTACCGGCCTCAAACAGATGCCCTCGGCAGACCGTTTCAAAAAATTCCAGCTTTACTCCATTGCATATCACCTACTCAGAGGTGATCTCTGCCTAACATACAAAGCTATTTCAAACCCAGAGCTGTTGGACATGCTCCACTTAAAGAAATCCCAATCCCTCCAAGCTACACGCTCTAGGGACCTAAACCTTGTTACCACAATAAACAGAACATGCCGGAGTTATAAATTCCTGTCCCATAGACTTCCCATACTCTGGAATAAATTACCTATCTATATCAAACAAAGCTTCTCATTAGCACTCTTCAAGAAAAATCTTGATGATTGGATGGGAAATAAGAAATTCCCCCTGGGGATCACCTCTGTGGCTCTGCTTGAAAGTGGCACAGGAAAATAATTTTCTTGGGTGGCAAAAGCCAGAGTACCTTTTTGGCTGGGCTTGTATAGGCCCCAGTGCCGATAGCCTAGTACCTACCTATGAACCTATGAACCTACTAATTAATGTCAATTCTCCCATCGGTGTTGATACCACTAATATCAAGCTCTTTGTTCCCCCACTTTAGCCAGTGGTAGATAAGAACCAGGGGTGAAAGTGACACTACCATCAATGATCATTATCTACCTCACTTGACACAGCTGATTACAAAAGGTATTTCATCTACATCCAAGGAAGTTCTTAACTCTCTATACCCTGAATTGATCAAACCTATTATCGAACACAATACCCCTTTTGGGATACATTTTACTAAGCATATCAAGCAACTGAAAAGATCCCTGAAGTTCCAGACTACAGAGATCACAGGCTTAAAAGACAGAAGGTACCAGGAGAGGCTGGAATCACTGCCCCTTTATTTAGTGTCTTATAAACCCCTTATGCACAACAGTCTGTGCCTTTCAGGCCATTAGGGATACACTGATCCAAGACCTATTATATATCTACAAATCAAGCAGTCTCATTAATACTAAAATCAAGGATCAAAACCTGCCTCAGCAAATAAACAAAACATGGTGCAGAGACAGACTTCTCATGCCTCATTTACCCCTTCCCTGAAGCAAACTTCCACTCCAAACTAAGCAAGTGAGCACACTAACTTCCCTCAAGAGAAGTTAGACAATGTTATGGGGATCCACACATTTACTACTGAGATGACAGGACTGTTGTTGTTTCAAAGAGGAGATAAATTCTAAGAGGGGAACTTGCAAGGCATAACTGGCCATATGTTTCTGTCGCCTTAAATTGTCTATGATACTATGATTAAATGCTTCACAGAAGGGGTTTGGAGATATTTTGAAATCTTTTCTTATAAGAAAAATAGTCCTAAAGCAAGGCATTTCTAGACCTAAACTTGCTTGTACTTTAGCAGTTCCCCTATCCTTTCAACAGTTCAAGCCATGAATGAATGATGGTTGCAGAAAATGGAAAACTCACAGTTCCAGTCTTTTAAATGAAATTGGTTTGAGATGTAAAATAATTAGCTGTACCTCAGCAGCTAGTCCTTTTTTAAAGTATAACTAATTCACAAATTTATACTGTTTACAATACATAAATAAATAAATAAATAAAATTATTTAATCAATTACAATACTCAGAAGACTTACACAGAAAGGCATTCAAATGATTTAAATAAAAGGCTTTATAGCTAGTATTTCATTCAAATAGTTGGACAGATTGTAGCTTATAAATACAAAATACATCACATTCCTCAATTGCTCTTTTTCTGTGTGCACCATTCTTTAATGGTAAATGTCCCGAACAGATAGATCTGAACAAAGCAATACAAAATGATTTCCCCACCAGCCAGTCAGCATGTTTATTTATGATGTCTCTAACAGATTCTTAATCCTAGACTTTACTATATCATTTATTTACAGGAACAAGGACGCAGATCCATAAATAACTACTACTGAACATTATGATATCTTTACTGTGAAGAGAGGTACCATCCTTAAGGCTAGCAAAACAGTTCCCTTCAGTAACAAATAT
The DNA here is from genome assembly GCF_019279795.1 of Protopterus annectens. Classification (NCBI taxonomy): domain Eukaryota; kingdom Metazoa; phylum Chordata; order Ceratodontiformes; family Protopteridae; genus Protopterus; species Protopterus annectens. The sequence continues at coordinate 1,921,189,077 of NC_056739.1, read as the reverse complement.
TAAAATGGCATTATTTCTTCAATGCCTTTCAATACTTCATAGCAAGCATCTGGTTAGTATGAAATTTAAGGTTAGTATGAATAAGCAATTATTTTAGTTTTCTAGTTTTATGGAAATAATTTCTTGGATACTGATCCATTATACTTGTAACCTTATAGACAGTGATCAAAATATTTCAATATTTGTAAATCACATTTCCAACCTTTCTTGCTATACTTCAGTTCAGTGGCAAAGTAATTACATTGTCAGATACATCATCTTTTCTGTCCCCAGTAAGCATCGAGTCTTCCTACTGAAGCAACATTAAAGACATTTCTGTGCAAACTGTCAACCTAATAATCTTTACTGACTAAAATAGATTTCATATTGTTCACACAGACAAAAGCTCAGAGAGGATACTGTCAATTACCTCTCTGCCCAAGTGGATGAGAGCATGGTGCAAAACACTACCATTCCTTTGGATATGTAGAATGTTCATAGTTCATAAGTTCATAGTTTAGTACTAGGCTAACCGCCCTTGTGGGCCATTTTAAGCCTAGTCAGTTACCCCAAATGAGAATCAAACCTTGCACCTTGTGTCTGTAAGGTGAACACCTTAACCATTATGACAACCCCCCCCCATGTGCATGGACATATGCAGCTGTGGAACTATGCTTCACAAAATTTTTAGTTCAAACCTATTAACATTTGGAATATTTGCATTTTCATGCAGTAGGCACCTTATGCATGTTTTCCCTCATTTCCAGTGCACCACAGGGTATTATAAAACTGAAGGAAAGGCAAGTCATTTATAATCCTAACAACCCTTCTGTCTCCAAGCCAACCTTGGTTTCCAGTTCTGTGATCCCCAGCCAAGACATCTCTGATCAAGAAGCCAGGCCTTTTCTAGCTCATGATAAACAGCATGCCATGCTTCACTAACATCTGAAGCTGTTGCATTCATGATTGATTAGTAGATCAGCAGTAGAAAAATTACCAGATTTTCCCTCATACTTTGGATATCTTAGAAGCAGCAAGGAAACCTTAACCAGACCTTTCTACTTAACTACATACTTCTCTTGTTAAGAAGCTGACCAGGGATTACCTCATTTTTCTGCCTCCCAGCAACAAATCTTTCTGTATTTTAGGAATACATGTATTTCATCAAACAACCTTCCATCGATCGGGTACAACACTGACCTGCAACGTCGAATCTCTCTCTGGTGAACGGTCGGAATGTCGAACAAAACACTGAATTCAACTATTCTGACTGCTCTACCACCTAAACAAGCGCTACCATGGGTCACAAAGGGGATGGACATTTTGCATTTCACTTACTTTGTGTTTGCATCTATGCGAACTGGCAGACATGCGTTCGAACATTTTCCGATCGGCCATCTACTGGACGACCAAATGCATGCATACCATATTTTAAGCTCTTACGTAATGTTGCTTTGGGTTTATGCTGTTTTATAAGTGCATATCAGGACCATTTCTAAAACAATGTGTGCACGGATAGGGTATAGCCTTTAAACTTATGGCGCAAACTAAGAAAACACTGCATAACCCGGTTCTTTTTTGGGACTTGAATTTATTTAAAAAATATGATTTGAAAACCTTTCTGAACTAGTATCAAACTGTGATCTGAAATGCTCTTGGGGAAGACTTTGTTTCTGGCTGCTATTACTTCATCTAGAAGTCTCTTTCCTCTAAAGACCACTTTGTCACCTTCAGTAATGATGGAAATTGCTGTCAGGACCATTTTATTTAATTTATCACTTGCTAACCAAATACATGAACTGTCATTTTTTTTCAAACATGACTAAGGGCACAAGTGCAAGGGTAAATGCAATATAGATGGACAATTTAGGGCATCTAATCAACCAGCACATTTGTAAGAGGTGGTAGAAATCTAAAGTACCCAGGAGCAACTCAAGAAGACAGAAAGAATATGGAAATTCCACATAGTTATCAGAGATCAGGACTAATCTCTAACTTTAGAACTATGTGGCAGAGATTGCAGCTGCTGAGCCACCATACTCTGCATTCCCAAATTTATTTTAAAAGACTGCATCCATTTTGAGTATTAACCAGCTTTGCATTTTATGCATATTTTATCAAAGTTTCAGAAATGAAAGTGAGAGGCATCTTTATTGTTTACACATGTATATCAAGGCAGAGCTGCCTTTTTTGTAATAAAGCTGAAATATGGCAGTAGGGCAATAAAGACTAATGACTGTGGTTGGGATTAATCATATACTATGTAAATACTGCAGCAAATACCCCTGAGTATTAGGTGCTATGGTATGGTCCTCATGTAGCTTCTCCTTAATAAAAATGTAGATCAACATGTCTAGTCCTTTAAGATATATCCTCTTAATATCCACAGTTTCCTCAACCTTAAATCTAGTTAGTACATGTGCAGCTGTTTATGAAGTGTAATACACTACAGAGTGAATAAATATCTCAGCTCTGTTAACTATGTTTAAATCTTGACAAAAATAAGCAAGTCAAAAGTTGTTAAATTCAGAAGCAAAAAAGATTTGCTTCTAAAAGCTGCTTTTACCATGTTGTTGTTGTTGTTGTTGTGGGCATAATTTGTTTTACCACTGCCATTAGCAGTAATTTTAGTCACACAAAAGATTGATGTCGGACTGGAGATACATATTATGGCTGCCATTGTACACCTGTCATCTTTGCATTCTTGGCACTGCACAAGTAGCATGACATACCATGTTTTCAATGATTTTGTGTTAAACATCTTCCAGATAATAATCTTAAATGGATATATCTGTGAGTGCATGGATATGATGTGTTGCACTTCTTGACAAATATTACCAAATGGAACACTATTTTTATTTGCAGCGGATGACTGAATCTCTGCTCTAAACCTTGTTCTAACCTTAATCTCTAGCTGACAATTTGTATCATAGCCTTTTTTGAACTTTGCATGACCATTTTTTTAATTATCCCAGGTAGTGACTGTAAATGGTCCATATCGGATTAGTCTACCTGCCTAGTGACAAAAGAACTTCAAATAAATAACAATTTTTGTATATATGTCTGGAGCAGTATCAAAAAAGTTTATACTTACATTTTGGGTGAAGCTGTAAAAATCTTAAAAGGTTGTAATGCAATACTTTGATAGTCCAATGGAGCACTACAACATCTGGAAATGTGCAATATGTTTTCCAATAATGAACAATATAGCTAGTTTTTTTTAGATCAGACCAAATTCACAGGACTGGATTCAATCAACCCTACATGGCTCACTAAAACCAGGTGTGCGTCATGGCATGACACTGACATGGGAGCACACAAATTTATATTCAGTATGTGGCTCTACACAGTGTGTAGAGCCACACAGACACAGTAGCTATCATGGCATGCTAATTCTAGCATAAGCAGCTGAACTGTATGCTAATCAACCAATTCAAAATGGAGGAGCTATTCAACAAGCTATAAAGCAATTGTGTACACTTAGTGTAGGTTTTTGCCTCAAATTTTAAAACCTATTGGAATACAGCCACTGAAACTACACTACAGGGAAAGAATGTTCGGGGCTGATGTTGCTCTTCGGCGTGTGCATGTGCAACAGGCTCAAGTCTATGCTGCTGATGATGATATTCTTTGGGAAGAAGGAGAAGGCTACTTACACCCCATTTAGGTTTTCATGTCTACATGAGGTAGAAGTAGCAGAGTGCTGCAGGTTTGAATAGAGACATACTCCAGGAACTCTGCAACCTGTGTCGTCTTCAACTGAGGTCAAGGGCAAACTGAGGGGAACCAATACCCGTGGAGACTAAAGTATGTGTAGCATTCATAATTTGAGCTACAGGAACTTTCCAGAAACCAACAGTGGACATGCTGAGGGCATCACAGGCATCACCATCCAGGATCCTATATCATTTCTTGAATGCTATGCTACAGCATGCCAGTGATTATATATATTTCCCCATACCCCTGAGGACAGCGCTATAACTATGCACAATTTCTATCCCATAGCACACTTCCCTGAAGTCTTAGGTGCCATAGGCTGTATGCACATTGAGATGAAAGCACCACCCAGGGAACAGAGAAGAGTCTACATAAACAGAAATGGCTTCCAATCCATTAACAGCCAGGTCATGTGCAATGCTAAGTCCATCATCCTGAATGTGTGTGTGGCAACCCCAGCAGTTACCACAGCTCCCATGTACCAGAGATTTTCCAGGGAAATATCTCAAAAGGACTTTTACTGGGGGATGCAGGGGTGCACTAAAACCATGAAGACCCACAGAGGAATGCTATAATGAGGCACAAGCTCAAACAAGAAATATCATGTAGAGTGTGTTTGGGCTATTGAAGTCATGGTTTTGGTGCCTAGATACGACCCCAGTACTTGTGGTGAAATTATCACTGTCTATGCTATCCTACACACTATTATCCTGAGAAAACAGCTGCAACAGGAACACCAAGGGGAAAGGGAGCACATTCCATCACGACTGGCAAGATCATCACAGCCACAAGCAGATGAGGACTCAGACAGGAAACCATCAGCTGCTGTAGCTGTAGATAGAAGTAGGTGTGCATAATATGCCCTCTCCCTGGCCAAGAGGCAATGGATAGTGCACATGCTCACCACCTAAGGGGTATACCTATCATCCTGAATGCCTCTTGTACTGCTATGTGTGAGTGTCTGTATGAGTACTCAATGTGAAATGTGTTCGTGAGTGTCTGGATAAACACAGCCAAGCTCTGTGCTAGCTCTATGTCCTGGCATGTCAGACAGATATGAGCTATGCACAGTAGAGGTATCAGTTCATTTTCATTGCCCCAACCATGAGAACTGGCTCTACCAGGAGTTGCACTGGCAGCACATCCATGTCAATTGTCAGATGTGCTGGTGCTACCAGAATGTGATGAATGTCTGGTGGATGAGCTCTCCTCTCAACTATGCTCAGGTCCATGACCCCATGGCCTACCATGTCCGATTGTAAACTCCTCAACCACTGATGGAGCAATGGAAGTAATGCCACTATGGGAGCCGGATAGTGCAGAGCCATGTTGGCTAACTTCAGATAATGCTGCTGACCTATGGACATTTGGATGTTGTTCCCCTCCCAGCACTTATTGTTCCCCTCCCACAGACACTGTCCATTCCATCATGTCATTCACCTGATCCAATAATTCGCCACAAAATGGAGGGAGTCATGCACATCAGCCCGTGCCACATCTAGAACCCTAAGCATGTCCTCAGAGGCCCTAGTGGTGCATGCTTGTGTTTCCATGATGTCCCTAAACATACATCAAGTGGCATGTAATGACACACCAGGATCAGGAGGAGGATGGACAACAGGCCTCCTCCGAGCACCCCGACCAACCCACTTGCATGGCACCTTGCCCACACTTTGGCTACAGCCAGAGTCAACTGGAACCAAAGCTGTAGTAACCATACCACCCTGATCAAGTGTGTCACCCTCAAACTATCCAGTATCTGAGTGCTGAATAGAATTGCTATGCATATAGAGGGAGTGGGTGAGTCACAACCTCAGTGCCAGATTCAACCTCTGCACCCCTCAACTGTGCCTCAGTTTGGCCCTTATCATCATCAGAGCCTACTGAAACACTTCCACTATCAGTGTCACATCTGATAATAAGCAAAAACACAAGAATGAAATTACTACTGCACTAAATATTAAACCAAATTACTTGATAACAAGGTAACACTGGTCACACAATTGCAAATGGTACAGCAATACAGACACTCACAACACACTCCTGACACATACAGATAATTTTATATGTAAAGAATAGTCATTAATAAGCAAATAAACATCTGCTTATCATGTAAAAATGTCTCCACACTTTTCAGGGAGGATGATCCTGGAAGAAATGAAGCAAGAAAAGGATGGCAATTAACCATCACAATGGGAATAACACAGGGAACAGGGAATACACAATTGTCCTGTAAGAAATCGCTGAAACTAAAACATGGCTGAGATGTTAATCCAAACCCATATGTTCTGAATAACTCTCTTGTATAACTGTTTACTTATTAATAGGTACAGAAAAAAATTCCCAGGAAGTATTAGTCAAAGTATATACTTTATTATGCAAGCAAATGCAAAGCTTGCCATATTTAAGCTTACCGGGAAGCTGCTCCTGGGACGCACATGTCTTCACACCTACATCAGTACTGACATCAGCACACTGTGAGCAGTTTCCACTGAGCTGTCTAGATCTCTGACAGTAGACAGGAGCTCCTCATTTGGTGTGGGGGCTCAGTAGCAGGACCACCCCTCATAGCCAGCTGTTTTTGGGTAACTGCAGCTGCTCTCCTCCAGGCTGAAGATATATCAGTGGTCTGATGTTGCACCTGATCATAATTCCTGCTGTGACCTACTACTGCATTTACATCATTGACTAACTGGTTCCAAATCTGCATTCTAGTAGCCATATCCCCATGTCTTCTCTCAAGCAGAAAGGCTACATTGTGCCTCAAAGCTTGGTTTATCACCTCATTTTCTGAGTCACCAAAAGGATAGGGGGGGTCGTGAATTTTTAGGTTTGGGCGCCATATTCCTATACATAAACAGAGAAGGATAAAACACATAAATATCACATAACTAATGTTGTGCTTATGTACAGATTTGTCAACATTAAGCACTTGAAATTCACTTTTCATTTAGTAAAACTGAAGGTCATGTGGTTGTCACACCACCCTGTCACACACAAACCAAGGAATACTACATAATATAAGTAAATGTATTATGCTTCCCACAGAAATATCAGGATGCCTACACATTTTCAACAGAAAAGCACTTAAAACACACTTTTGTTCTTGGATCCCAGAATGGTTGGTGTCTCCACCACCTCCAAAATATCAAACAAATGAAGGTTTGTACAAACCAAGGAATACCACAGAATTACTTGCATATATGCTTTCTACATAATTATCAGGATGTGTACACATTTACAACAGAAAAGTCAATTTATGAATGCCAGTCACTTCTCACTGTGCCTACCACTCCCATGGAGTTGGGCATGGACCATCTCAAAAGCATAACACCTGTGTCAGTGACACATGCATTATATTTCTCTCCAATAACAAAGAATATTGCAAAATCAAATTTTAAATGCAATAGCTGTGCTGAAAGCATAACCTGTCTATCTCATAAACATAATTTCCTGCCAAAAAATGCCTATGCTAACAGTTAACAGGTTACAGGCTCTCAGTGGCAAAACAAAAGGTGGAAGAGTCTGCATATACATCAACAACAGCTGGTGTGAAAACAATGATGTCATTACTAGCTATTGCTCAGCTGACATTGAATACCTTACAATTAAATGTCATCCATTCTACTCGCTCTCCCAGGGAGTTTTCAGCTGTCTCTATAACTACAGTTTACATACCCCTGAGTGCAAACACCAATGAAGTACTCGCCAGCCTGTACCAGTTAGCCTGTAATCTGCAAAACAAGAACCCATAGTGTGTCAACATTTTAGCTGGGGATTTCAATCAGGCCAAACTGTGTTGCTACTACCAAATTATCAACAGCACGTAAACTTCTCTACAAGAGGTGAAAACACACTTGATCAAGTGTACTCAAATATCAAACAGGCATTCAAAGCAGTCTCCCACCTCCATCTTGGTAGCTCAGATCACATTTCTATCCTGCTTATCCCCTCCTATAAACCAATGCTAGTAAGTGGAAAACCTTTCAGGAAGCAAATAAGGATCTGATCTGAAAGTGCTTCCTCAGTTCTGCAAGACTGCTTTGAATGCACTGACTGGAATCTATTTAAAGAGGCTGCCACCACAAATCAATGTATTAATTTGGATGATTACACTGAAACGGTTGTGAGATACATCACAAAATGTATTGAGGATGTCACTACCCTGAAGGATGTAACCATCAGAGCCAACCAAAAACTCTGGCTCACCAGTGAAGTATATGAATTACTTACTGAGAGCACGCAATGCTGCCTTTAAGGCTGGAGACAGAGAGGCTTTGAAAAAGACCAGGGGTAACTTGAAAAAAGGTGTGAAAGTAACAAAATGGGCCTATAATGTAAACATACAGAGACACCTCTCTGACCTGAAAGATCTCAGGCAGCTGTGGAGAGGGATCCAAAACATCACAGACTATAAGCCACCATCCATGCCATGGGATGATAACTCAGACTTTTTAAACTAGCTAAACATCTACTTTAGTAGAGTTGAGGAATCTAATAGAACCTCATCAGAGAGACTACCCACAAATCAAGATGCGGCATCGCTATTCTTCAACCTGGAAGAAGTGTGCAAGAACCTATATAGGGTTCATCTGGGCAAAGCAGCTGGTTTGGATAGGATCCCTGGGAAGCTACTTAAAAACTGTGCTGATCATCTGGAACCAGTCTTCACAGACATTTCAATACAGCTCTGAGCCAGGAAAAATGCCCAAATGCTTTAAGACCACCGACATCATCCCTCTGCCCAAGAAATCATCTCCAGCATCATTAAATGATTACCGTCCAATTGCATTTACCTCAGTAGTGATAAAGTATTTTGAAACAATGGTCAATGATCATATAACATCCTGGCTACCTGCAACATTTGATCATTTACAATTTGCATACAGGCCAAATCATTCTACTGTGGGTGCTATAGCCTTAACACATCATCACACCTTGGACCACCTGGAAAATAAGGACTGTTACGTATGCATGCTGTTTATAGACTTCAGCTCAGCCTTCAACATGGTTATTCCACAACAACTGCTGTCTAAGTTGAGTAAACTGGGCATAGAAAACATAATATGCAACTGGATCCTCAACTTCCTAACTGAAAGGCCAAAAATAGATTGAGCTGGAAAGCATAATTCAAACCGCATCACCCTAAACACCAGGGTCCCACACAATTGCATACTCAGTCCACTTCTGCATGCATCAGTCAAATAAAATCATCAAATTTGCAGATGACTCCACAATAATCGGCCTTATCAAGAAGGAAAATGAGAGAGCCTACAGGAAGGAAATTAACCAACACGTTCACTGGTGCACCGACAGCAACTTAGCACTAAATGTAGGGAAAACCAAGGAAATCATCATTGATTTCAGGAATAAGAAAAAGCCACACACTGCTATCATCATAAACGGTGCCACAGTACAGAGAGTAAATAGCACCAAATTCCTAGGGGTACATATCTCGCAAGACCTAAATTGGGCCACAAACTTTTCCTACCTTATAAAGGTAACCCAACAACATCTCCACTTCCTTAGAAGACTATTTAGAGCTATCCTCCCCCCACAGGTATTACACACCTTCTGGAGAGCCACGATTAAGAGTGTGCTGACAAACAACATCATAGTCTGGTATGGAAATTGTTCTCAAGTTGATCGGAAGGCACTGGATAAGATTGTTAAACAAGCTGCAAAAAGCATTGGCTCCATCCTTCAATCTCCACAGGACATATATTCAAACATATGCTATGGCAAAGTCCAGCACCTACCAAGGGATATACACCATCCAGCTCATGGACTGTTCAAACCTCTGCCAACAAGGAAGTGATACAGAAGCATTAGATCTAGGATATCCATATTCAATAATAGCTTCTTCCCACATGCTATCAGACTGCTGAATAACAAACCCATAGCCTCATGTGCTACATGGGTAAAGCATTATTAATGTGCACTATGTCATTGTTGTTTGCATAAACTCTCTGAATGGCTCACTTCATATGCCTCTGCACTAGGAAAACTGTGAACTGTAAGTTTATGGTATACATTGGTGGTAGTTAAGTTTACATGCATGCCTCTCTTATTTATTATAGTACTGTTTTTTGAATATCCTTATATTTCTACTGAGTCTGTTCCTACTGTTGTATTTGTTGTGTTTCTGATGTAAACAAGAGCTTCCAAATTTGTTTTACTTAATTTGCTTTTTTATATTTTATTTATTTTTTTTTTATTTTTATTTTTAATTAATTTAATTTTTTTTTTTTTTTTTTTTATTAATTTAATCTAGCTTCCTGGTACGAGCCTGAGTATCAAAATTTTGTGCAGTGATACGCACTTTTTCCTCTGTGTTGATTTGTATGACAATAAAGTTTACTTTGAATTTGACTTTGACTGAAGTATAAGAAGTACATACAGATAAAAGTTCCATTTCCGCTGAATATTTAAATACTTTTGTTACATTTTTCAAAACGTAGAATGCACTTGAGTAATACAAGCATACCTTAGCCAAATTATAAGCATTCTCTATCGATAAATGTCCTTCAAAAATATCAAACTTCTGTTTTGTCCAAATACACAAGTCTCCTCACCTTATAGTTCCCTAGCTACATGGTTACCTTTTTATAGTGTAGATTCTGCCCTCTGGGTACTGTGAAAACGCAAATGAGGTGTGAACTCATTAGAATTGTTGGATACCAAACTTTTGCGTTCGTGTAGGAGATGTAAACATAGTACAGGCTCTTCACCAGTGCTAGCTACTAATGGCTTACAACTGTGAATGATTAGTGTGAAACAAGGAAAACACAACAGCAATTCAGACAACCTTTCCTGCTCTGGATAAGTCAGTGAGGATACACATCCAAAATGTGAAACTAACTTCAGCAAGCTTTAAATGAAAGAAAACAGCACACATTTATATTTTTGTTCACTAATCACCAAACTCTCCTGCCTTTGCTGAAAAATGTTTTCACTGTCATGTATTTGTATTACGTATAGAGGTTCCGCTGCCGTCCAAAGGTCCAACTCCAGAGAAAGAAAGCTGAATATCAAGAAAAAGCAGGATAGGACCACCACAAAATGAAACATGAAACGAAATTTATTGCAGATGAATAAGCGCTTTCACGCTTTTATAATACATTTAAAGGGCAATGTTACACAATACACTATAAACTACATATGTCGACTCTGAGATTACAGCAGAGATAAGGGAAGAAAGAAAACAATACAAAGAGAAGACAAAGCTGCATTTGTGCAAATATACTCATAAATGGTTGTGTGATCAACCTTTGCAGTAAGTATGTAAGCCACACATGAGCAACCAACTGAGAATGTACAAGTGTATGTCCTGTTAATACCATAGAGGACATGTGAATTGCTTCTATGCATATGATCTGATTGCTGTTGCAAAGTTGTGTCTGTGGCAAAGAGAGATAATATACTCCAACTGTGTTTTGTAATGTCATTCCTCTAAGAGCTGTGTAATTTATGTGTTTTAACTTTTCTTTCTTTCTTCTCTTATTAACACTTGCATGGCACACAGTTTAGCACAAACATGGTCAAATGCATACATATTTAAAAATTAATGTCAGTTGCCTTAGGAAACATAATCTCACTTAGCAGCAGTGCATGGCAGTCAGAACCTTGGCTGATAATGTCAGCATAAATTATACCTGTGAATCAACTCTATGTGTAGCACAACTTATAAAGACATTGAGGTACACAACACATAAGATGGGTACACTGTGGTATGAGTTCCACAGTGTGAGGAACGAACATAATGAGTATGAAGAAAAATAATCTATATTACCTTTTGTCTCCATCATTTGTGAATTGCTCACCTGTACAAAACAGGGTTCGCTGCTGCAGTAAAAAAGAAACATTGTTACTAGCAAAAAAGAATGATTGCTAATTGCTTGACCTTCTGTCTTGCAAACAGGCATTGCAAAGCCGTCAGCACTCTGGACAATACTAGTTGAAAAACCATAGCTGCTGTCTAGCTTTTCCTATGGCACGAGGTGCAAGTTCATGGCCAGAATACAGCTGAGCTAGGGTTCTAATCCAGCACACTGCACTTTTTATTAATGGTCTCCCACTTAAATGTATAATAAAAGAAAGATAGATAACAATATACATAACAATAGCTATATATATATATATATATATATATATATATATATATATATATATATATATATATATGTATATATATATATACATGTATATATATATATATATATATACATATATATATATACATATATATCAGGTTGATTGACCATGGACATAGTATCATATGTGTTATATGTGCAACTGGCGTCGCATGACATTTGCGGTTTTGTAATTAAAAATTTATTTTCTGACCTGGGATGGACTTCATAGTTTACTGGCAATCCACACACCTCCTATAACACAAGTATTGCTGTAAAATTGAATGTATTGTGTGGTCTGACCTGAAATTTCAGTAAACAGGGAGGCAAGGGCTATGTATGCAGCATAAACACAGATGATTGCATTAAAATGATTGCTCTTCCATGCATTACTAGCAACATAAGAAAGCAGATTTTAAATGTAAAACCAAGAATACATACTTTCTTCTGTAACTCTAGCAAAATGTATTAGGCAAGAGTGATAGTGTATTCAGATTTGGTGGGTTCAATTCCCACAAGTAACAAATATATTCTAGTTACAAAAATGTCATTATCGAATATTATTTTGATAAAAATTGGCTTTAATACCAGGTTGTTAACTTAATCTGTATAATCTTTAAAAGCATATATGCAATATATGCATATTGCAAGGATTACTTGTTACAATCCACAATCCTATTTTGGATTTTGAAAACTCTATAGCTAATATAATAATAAATGTATAGTTATTAATAATAAATAATTTATGAGATATATAATGGTTATAATCATCTGTTTTCTATTTTTGTCTCACTCCACCCCTTATCTATCTTTTTTATATATGCAAGCACACTATTTTGATGTCATCCATTTCTGCCAACAAACAAAATTATTTTCAGCACAGGGAGGTAGGCCAACTGCTATAGCTCAGCCTGCCAACCCTTCACTGGTTGCCACACCAACACCCAGCACATCTGAGATGCATCCTGATAGTACTGCCTCCATAGCCCCTGTACTACCTGAGCCATCAACATCAGGTATCATTGCTCTGGCAGTTGGTGCAGTGGTACCCTCTGGGATTATTAGTGCAGGTGACGTCACCCACCAGCAGTTGCCAGGGATGGTGCATGAAGTCTTAGAAAGTAGCATTGGTGCATGCCTCAGCTGTCTGGACAAGTTGTTCCTTCAATTGCAAAAAAAACAAACAAAAAAAAAAAACAAAAACATTCCAATCAATTCCATGGGAAGCTGAGAAAGGGGATAGTGATGACAGTTCTGAGGGTGAGGACTAGATTCTCACTGTCTCCATGCTTGACAGACTTGTGCCTTCCATGTCCCCTACCTATCCCCAATCATGATGTCCCCAACCTTTTGTGTCCATCACCATCCCTATGTCTGTCTTTTTTGACCTGTTTGTCTGCACCTGCTTTCTCACCTACCCTATCTTTGTGACCCTGACATTCTTATATCCCTTTCCCAACATTCTTCGCTTTTTGAAATCCAAAAACAAGAATGAGTACCTGCCCCACAAAAAATAAAATTATCCCAAACAAATCTCTCTACTTAACATATGTGTCTTCTTAACTCACTTGATTTGGTCCAATTGGGTTTGCAATATGATTACATTGTTGTCATCCATATATGTTGTGGTAACAGTCCAAATTCATGCAATTCTCTATACATGTTCACATTGCAGTGTTAAAAAATGGATAGCCATGGTTCTTTCCTATTTTTCTCCTGCAAATTCTTTTATTGCTTCCCTCTTTGTTATTCCCCCTGCTTGCTCCCTATTTCACCACTTTCCTATCTACCCCATTTTCACACCCCTGATAAAGTCTTCACTTTTTGTTCTCTGCATTTCCACAGAGTTTGACATTCCACACCAGTGCTGAACAAAGGTAAAGGGCTCTTCATGCTCTGTGGCAAAACCTGAGAAGTCTTTGCCATCGGCTGCACTAGTCCAGGTATCTTCAAGCAATGTTGGTTAAACTCAGTGTGCTAAAGGAATACAGAGTTAAACCAGAGTAAAGCACTACTTTTAAGTAGTTGCTCTGACAGTTATTAAGATTGTTGAATATAACAAAATGTAAATAACAATGTAGAGTGTTGATATAAATCACTTGACTGATGATTTTTTTTTACAGTAGCTTCAAGGGTTCAATTCTAAATGCATCTGTCATCATTTCTTAGTATGATGATATATGTGTATGATATATTTAATCATACACTTATTAAAATTTTCCAAAGTTATGATTTTTCATGGAGATCTATTGAGTACTATGAGAATCTGAAGTGATATTTATTTCCCATTGCTCTCACATATTTAGCTAGTGTTTATATCATGTTATCGAAAGATGAATAGCGAATGCTATTTCATCGGCCCCAAAACATCTAAACATGAAAATATCGAACATTCAGAACAGCAAATTTTTTCCCATGGAAAAATTTGCTGCTCCGAAACACATACACACAGCACAAGCACATCAAACAAACAGCAACCACACACATACACTTAAATTCCTACATCTAATGCTACACTAAACTAAACACACACTACTATCTACCCACTTACCTTAACCCAAACCCTAACCCTAAGGTCCATCACTATCGCGCACTCACCTAACCCGCGCCCTAACCCTAACTCACTTTAACCGCCACTAACCCTAAAGTCTGTCACTATCGCACACACGCCTAACCCACACCCTAACTCACTTAACCCGCCCCTAACCGTAACGTACAATCGCACACTTACCTGAACCCAACTTGTAACTTTCCACCACAGCGCTAAGAATAGCGAAGCCACAGAAAAGGCCAACCGAATTCTTTCCCGAGGAAAGAATTCGCTGTTCTGCAGCTTCACTATTCTTAACGTTTACTGAATAGTGTTCGATATCAGAACATTCGAAGTTTTAATACTTCAGTGTTCTGATATAAACCCATTTAGCTAACCATGTCCTGTTTGTCATAAGCCTGCTATCCCTCTCGTAAGCCTTCTCTACTCATACGCCACTCACTTCATGCTACACAGCATGTAATGGTAATAATAACAGAGATTCTGTCTGTGACATGTTCAAGTGATGACGAATGAAATTTTCACTGTCCTTACTGTGACAAAGCATACAGCATAAATGTTTCAGGATATACAGCCAGACACAAATAGTTAGCATATTTGCTGAGTCAGAAACACATAATTTCAAAACATATACTACCCCTTGTCATTTCTAGAAAGCTATATACAGAATTAAATTGTGATTTGCAGTGAGGCTTGCAAAACAGTTAGTTGTACAATTGTATAGCAGTATGTACTGATGATAAAAATTGTGGAATAAACATATCTTACTGCAGTCATTGCTTGTCACATTTACAGTAATCATCACATTTACTTAGGTAATGCTATTCTGACACCATGAGTAAAAAAGACTTGAATGAACTGGATTTGAACCCTGTGTTATCTGTGCTCTGATCATGAGCTCACTGCTCTTTCACCTGATGCCACAGGAAAAGCTAAGCAGTAGGTGTATTTTTACACTCAGTACTGTCCAAAGTGCTGATGGCCACGCATTGCTGCTTAGCCTGTTTGTGCGAAGGAAGGTTAAGCAACAAAAACATAACCATGTTTGTTCATCGCTGAACTCCATGCAAATGAGGAAGGCAATAGCAACAGTTCTTAATGTCATAAAAGTTATGACACAACATTTGCAATATAAACTACAGTATGAACAGTATGGTATATGTTCAGCTTCCCCCCCCCCCATAACATATATTCCTAACTAATTCTCAAGTTCAAGTTGTATTCATGAAATGGGAATCTCATATGCCCTAACACTTTGCCATTGTTCGTGCAAATGAGCTTCTCAGGTGTTTGACCTGTATTACTATGATTTTTGCCCAGTTATTCTCCATCCCATCAAAAGACATTTTAAAACACAACAGAATGAAAGGAACTTGTTATTCACTGAACACATATCTCCTCAGTCTCATGCATGCCCTGCACCTATGCACTTGAAAAGGATATCTCAGTAATAGGTCTAATGTCAACTACAATACGGAACTAAAGAACTTGACTGCATTGTTACATTGTTAAAGCTTTATGCTGACACTAGACATTGAGATCGTCTGATAAATGTACTACTGGGGACAACAATTCATCAGAATATGAATACTCTTTCATCAACACTTGCATTCATGCTGTTTTCAAAATGTGTGCATTTGTGTGTGTGTGTGTGTGTGTGTGTGTGTGTGTGTGTGTGTGTGTGTGTGTGTGTGTGTGTGTGTGTGTGTGTGTGTGTGTGTGTGTGTGTTTCTGAGAATGTTATGTGTAGAACATATTGAGAAATATATATATATATATATATATATATATATATATATATATATATATATATATATATATGTCTCACTTCTGCAACATGCATTCTTGACAACCTTATTCCATATAGATTAAGAAGCTGTCTTTTAAAGTATTTTTACACTTTGCAAGCACAAACGTAAATCCAAAGTCCACACATTGCAAACAAGTCTCATTAGAGTATATGTTGCCTGCAGCTTGATCATGTCATCCTCTATAAAGACCACTATGACAATTAAAAGAATCAGACTTCTGTGATGGGGCAACTATTAAATACTGTTTTCTGCAGCTGAAATAAATAGTTAGGTAGGGGTAGAAATTGCACAATAGACAACTTGTGCTTTTTCCTATATGTGTAACTGTTTGTGTGCATAGAGAAAAGAGCATAAGTCTGTGTCCCAATGTCATAACTCAAGTCTCATTGAGAACAAAGTTTTCAAGTTGTACATGAGTACATGCTACACAGCAATTTCATACAGCCCTCACATCTTCTTCCCAACATACAATGATGATGCCATCTGCTATAAAGTTTTCTGCAACAGTATAAACATCAGACTTGTGCTATGGTACTTGCATTAAGTACTGTGTTCTCTAGCTTGTGTAACTAGGTAGGCAGGGGTTTTAATCTCACTACAGTCAACTTTTGTGTGTGTGTGTGTGCGTGTGTGTGTAGTCAGAAGAGCATGAGTCTGTCTACCAATGTCACACTGAGAACAAAGTTTTACAGTCATACATAACTACACAGGAATTTCATACAGCCATCTCAACATCATCTTTACAACATACACTGATGATGTTATCTGCTATAAACTGTTCTCTAACAATATTGAAGTCAAACTTGTGCTGTGGAGCTAGTGTTAATTATTGGGAGTTCTTGCTTAGAATAATTAGATAGGTCAGTAGAGGTTCTAATCTCTCTACAGTCAACTTGTGTGTGTGTTGTGTTTAGTTAGCTGACATTCTGTATACCATTTTAAAGCAGTATGTCAGACACTCCTATTAATGTCTTCTCACCAGACACTGATGATGTCATCTGCTATAAAGTGTTGTCTCACACAATAAAAGTCAGGTATGTGTCATGACATTATCATTAAGTACTGTGTCTTTTAGCTTAGAGTAACTAGGTAGGGAGGGCTTCTAATCTCACTGCAGTCAACTTGTGTGTGAATTTGTGTTCATTTATTTGTCACTCTGTATACCATTTTAAAGCAGCACATGAGGCAGTCCTACTAAGTTTTTCTTCTCACCAAACACTGATGATGTCAGCTACTATAAAGGCTGTCTGACACTGCGAAAGCTAGATTTGTGCTGTTATCGTAGTGATAAACGTGACACCCCTCATCTGGGCCAGTAATCAAGGAGCATCAATCCTCACATTGACACCAGTGAGGGAAGTTCACTTGGAACAAAAATGGGTACACACTTTATTTTCAGATGCAGCTCTCTTTATGAAGCACAATTTCCCTTAAGAGAGCACACTCAGTCCAGTGGCTGAGTTTCCCTCTCTCTCTCTCTCTCTCTCTCTCTCTCTCCAGGCCCCCAGTAAGACTCCCCACTGGCTCAGCTGTAGAGTTGAGTCCTCCGCTGAGTGTTCAAAGCCAAGTCCTTCACCACCATCTCTGTGAAACCAGTACCCTGTGTCCCTGCTCCAAGTAGCTGACACACACACTCTTTGAGATTTGATTTTCACACACACACACACACACACACACACACACACACACACACAGAGGAAAGGCTGCCACAGCTTTACTAGCTCTGCTACTTTTGCCCAGACTATAAGGTAATTATACTGCCACCAGCAAACTACTCTAAGGCTCTTACAAGGATACTCAATTATACTGAGTAAAATTAATATTAATACAAATCATAGTGTTTGACAAATTCAGTAAGGCTTTCAGGAGTGGCCACAGTGTCACCACATAAATATAAGTACTCTCAAAGGTTACAATATTTTCTAAAAGACCAGCGTCAATGAAACATTTAAATATATTTAATAATAAAAAGAACATGAAGATGCTGCATATCTATTTACAATAAACACCAGAGTTTCAATCACGGGAAATATTTAAAATAACACAGATGTAAAGGTTCACACAGATACAGAAAAACAGTACTTAACTAATCTCACTATATTTTTCTGACTGATCTAAAGAATTACTATTCCATGGTTACTTACTAAAGCAAGGCAAGATGAAGTTGGTTGAGTGGTCTTCCTTCTTTGTCAGGTTTCAAAAACAGACTGCACTGAGACTTCTGCCTCATCTAGTATTAAAACATCATTTCAGTGAGGGATTACAGAATGACATTACATGCATCTGGTCATCTGACTTCTAGTTCTTGCACTACCCCCTTTGTTAGAAACTGAATCAGAATTTAGCAAATATGTGTTACCATACACACAGATAGACTTTGATGAGATGTGTTATAGCATCTGGAATCTATAAAACAATTTTAAAACTTTCATCCTTCCAGGGTAGCAATTAGTTCACTCCTACATTTAATAATGTAAGATTCCTAGTACTGCTTTTCACAGAGACATTTCATCTCTGGCTGCAATCAGAACTGTAAGATACAATCTTTATGGCCTACCAGGTAATTTAATTTCAAACTATTTTTCAAAGTTAGCTGGACTGAGATTAACTTCTTCTATTCCAGTATCCTCTGATACAATGTATTCATGCCAACAGTTATACTGCAGTCTGACATACAGGTGTATTTCTTTTCTGTCCCTGCAGTATCCACTGTTGGTACATTTTTAACATAAACAGCTTTACAAATATATCTTCAACACAAGCACCTGTACAAACCAGATTGATATAAAAATTACATATAATTCTTTACAAAACCCCAGTCAGGTATGCTGGTATATGTTACACATGAACTGCCCTACTCTTTCTGGCATAGCTGGCACTACCTCACATTGTTACAGTAGGTATTGTTGTCTTCAACTTAGAGTAACTATGTCAATATGGGTTTTAATCTCACTGCAGTCAACTAGAGTGCATGTTCATCCTACTATCAGTTTGGAGACAATGTTCAAAACTGCATGTGAGACTACAGCTATGTCATGCACTCCTGCCCACTTATTATTATTAACATACACTTATGATGTGATCAGCTCTAATGTTTACTATGACAGCGTTACATGCAGATATCTGTGTTGGCATGACCATTAACTACTGTGTTTTCTAGGTTGTGTAGCTACATAGTTTGTGGTTCTAATCTGACAGCACACTGTGTGTGTGTGTGTGTGTGTGTGTGTGTGTGTGTGTGTGTGTGTGTGTGTGTGTGTGTGTGTGTGTGTGTGTGTGTGTGTTCATTCAAATATGAGTGGATAGACAATTTTGCACCAAAATGTGAATCCACATCTATGTAACGTGCTCCTCCTAACATCTTCTTCTTCTCTGCATACAATGATGCTATAATCCTCTATAAAGAGCATTGTGATAATGTAAAGTCAGACATGTGGTGGTGCTACTGTTGCATTATTTGGAATCCGGTTTGTATACCTCCACAGGTCTAATGTTCAAATTTGACCTCATTCAACTGCTGTGTGTGTGGTTGGTGGTATATTATTGCCAGTATATGATCTTTTGAATCTGTTTTCATTTGAATCCCACTGAGGAGAAGCTTTAACATAACCCCATTTAATCCAAGATCACCTAATTCCCTCTGATAACATAACATGCTTTTGGCAGAACACTGGCTGATATCATCATCTCAAAGATGCATCCATACATCATGAAGCACAGCACTTCCATGAGCCTCTTCAAACCATCTGCACACCAGTGAATGTGTGATTGCTAATTCTGCCATGGAGTGGCACACAAGTCACATATGGCCAGACACAGAATGTAATACAATCAAGCACATGTGCACTTACCCCTACTATCTTACATAATACAGATATATTCATTTTGGTTTACAGCATAGAATAATGGCTAGAATTTTATGTGATGTTGACTGTTAAACTAATAATGTCCTATGACCCCATAAAGATTGCACATAAATGCTGCTGTCATTCCCATGTGCTGTGTAGGTATGGATGTATGTTAGCTTTACAACAGTGTATTCCAATCTGTGATTTGACATAATGTATTCATGGCCACTGCTATCATTTGATTACATGTTCCTTCTATAACAGCTGTAGTGATATGCCTCCTGAGGACTGTTGCCATGGTATGAGGCTATGTATATTGTTGTCTTAATAAGGCATGTGCTCTTGTACTGGACTGTATTAACATTCTGCACATTCCTCATTCAACTACTATAGTGACACTTGCAGTATGGCACATGGGTGCATGTGTATAACTACCATCGTGAAATATGTGATATACAGCAGTATTAAATCATGCTAATTACATGGGCATATATGCCTTGTTTCATCCAACTTTTGTCATGTTGGTGCATACACAAACATATAACCATGTCAGATTCACTTGCAAATGTGGTGAATTTATTGTATACCCAATGGTATTGCTATTCAGAAGATTATTCAGGTGTTGACCAGCAGCATTGTGTGACTGTTACCATTTGTGTCATTACCTGTTCTGCATGAAACACATCCACCTCATATGTAATGCATCCATATATGGTATCAGAGCTTTCAAACGCACTCTTCCAATGATAAACATATAGCCATGTGATGTTCAGGTGATGCAATTACCTGCTATAGGTCAAGCTGTACAACTGCATTAACAGTTCTACTGTGTGTTATGTGATGCATACTCACGGTTGTAATTGGAGGTGTTCACACAAAACTTTTTTTAGGTAATTACAAAAATATTATGGGCAATACACAACTCTATGCACAGAAGATTGTGGATGGCACCACCAATACTTACCTGGAGGCAATAGACAACCTGCTAGCTGACAGATCTGGATCAAACTTCAAACCCCTGTCACCAGTGCTCATCACCCAAAATATACATGATAACATTACTCAGCATATTTTCACAAGAATGCAACCAATCTGTGCACTCTCAGCAAGATTAGTCATCTATCTGAACAAGAGAAGAATATCACCCAGCACAGGTAATTATAGACCCATAAACCTGACCAGCCAGATCTGTAAGTCAATGGAAAGAATCATTGTGGACCTTATCAACAGGAACATTGGTAATCTCCCGACAGTGTAACCAAAACATTTTTGATTTTTTAAGGCTAGATCATGTTTGTTAAATCTGGTAGATTTCTTTGAAAAATTTATCAAGGCCAAGAATGAGGGAAACAGTGTGTCTCAACTGGCCACAAACCACTAAGTTACAAGTGAGTAGCCCAGTGGATCACCACCTGGACACATACTGTCAAACTGTTTTATTTCACCTCAAGCAAGTAACCAGTGACCCAGTGCCTTAACATAGAGTTATGTAATATGCCCTTTCTTGTTTGGTATATAATTCACAGAAGTCAAGACAAACTTAGACAGCCTTTGTGCAAACAACCTTATGGATGACTGTAAATTGTTGACAGTCCGTGAATTCAGTAACGGTATCGATAGACTGCAGAAAGCATTAACACACACAAATTAATGGTTTCAGAACCATGGAGGTATACTAAATGTATAAAAAGGCATAATTAATTTTTTTTCTAAATCAAATACTCAACTTAATCAGCAAATATGTGGCAGATGCATGCAATAGAGAGCTGCATGGCTGCATGTAGAGAATCCACTCATAATAGTGTGTTGTTTGTAAGTGTTGTTATCCTTATGGCCAATACCTATGTCAGTCAGATATCCTTTAGTCAAGTGTATTACATTTGGCACAGTGAGCTTGCATGTGTGTTATTGCTCATACAGAGCTATTTTTTTGTTATACATTACCTATTAGGAATCTACAGGTCAGAATTCCCTTCAAGATGTTGTACAATATGCATGTGTGATATGTCTTTCTGTGTTGCACATGGTGAATAGGGGCATCATTGAAAACATTAATGGCATGGGTTCCACTGTTGAACATGTGGCTTGTGGCTTATGTGTCATGACATCCTTTGAAATGGCCAGGATTGCATCTGAATTCAGTTCTAGGTTTAATACTATCCCACCTATCCCTCCAACAAGAGTTTATTTTTGGAAAAGGATTGGTGAATTCCTATTATAGAACACTGGGAATTATTATAGTTGTAACACGTCTGTTCCTGCAGGACATGTATAATACATTAAGGTCACATAATCTTGCAATGTCAAAGATTAATGCTGTTAATATTTTTAAAGTGCTTCTAATTGGGCCTGCTTCTGACAGCAGTTCTCCCTGAGTCTAATCCTATGTCTCCACAATTGGTTGTGAAGTATGCTGACATTCCAATCATATTTAACCAAGTCAATGTGAAGATCTTCACAACATACACACACCTCCTATTCTATATACCATCCTTCCTAAATGTCCTCTCCAGTGAGCATGTCAGTGATATTTATATCATAATCATTCATCGAAATTGACATGTAACCTTGTGTGATAGTCACTGAGATATACTATTATCTTTGGTGATATAGATATACTCACAGGGTCTATATCATGTAGTCAAAGTATGACAACTTTGAACATGATATGGTCAAAACCATAAGTTCAAAGTTGTCATACTTTGATTGTAAAAAATAAATAAATAAAATAAAAACAAAAAGAACATACCTAAGGGTTGTAAGCAGGGGGGCAATTTTCCCTTTACTGCTCTGTAGCATGACCTTGGAGTTGGTATATTTATAGAGCGGAGGTGTGGGGGGTGCAGGGGGGCTTGCCCACCCCTGCATACAGTCTTTTATTTTGTTTTCCCTTTTTTTTTATTTTCTTACACATAGTCGAAGTTCTGTAACTTTGGACATATGTGTTCATACATATGGTAGTCGAAGTTATGGAACTTCGACTATGTGATATAGACCCTACTCACACAGGAGGTGTAAACAGTGGTATGTCCTGTGCTGTCTGCATATGTGCTTCGTGTTATGCTAATGACTTGTCTTGGAAGTGTACATATCTTAGCATATCCTATCTTGGGTACATTGTCATGAGTACAAAGCAGGCTAGCAAGTACGGTAGATGCACGGATAAACCAACCTTGATTGAGAGCAAAAAGAATCCAGCACCCTGAGCATAAGTAGCAAACAAACGGTTTATTGTGAACCAAACCGGTTTCAGCAACTAGCTTTCTTCAGTGGCTGATTTTACAACATCATAATGAGTCATATATATAGGAAATACAAACTAGGTGACCTGACATCATTTCCTGTATTCTCACAATATAGCCACAAAACATAAAAAGTGAAAAATGAATTAATGTTTGACAGTATAAGTAAAATATTGGTTGTGTTTAAAAATATATAATTTAACTACAACCATCCATGAAAAAATATCCATGAAAAAATAATGCAAAAATACCATATAAATGCTGGTAAATATAATAACAAGCATTCAGAAGATTATTAATAATTATTGACCAAAAAAATGACCAAAAAATCTATAAACACGGAATCAATATTAATATAATATAATAAATGACACTGAATGAATCATTATAGTTTATCATTGAGACCTGGTGGGAATAAGCTACCTAATTTCACTATCCATTTGGTCTCTTTGTTATCCAATATTTTGTGCCATCCTGTTTTATGCATTCTGTTGCCAACAATTCTGTCAATACAAACAAAGGAAAAATGGGCCGTTTTGTGTATAATGGAATGTTTAAATAATGCATTAGTTTGCCTGGCATTTCTGATGTCCCCCAAATGTTCAGAAATACGAATACGAAACTGTCTGGATGTTTGTCCAATACAGGATGCCCTGCATGTGCACATAGCTAGATAGATCACCCAGTCCGTGCTGCAATTGGCAAAATGTTTGATGTCATAAATCTTACCTGTGTTTTTGCTAGTGAATTCTTTGGTTGTAAAAACAAATTTGCAAAAGGCACAATGACCACAAGGGTGACAACCTATTAATTTATCCCCTAAAATGGTGGTTTGAATCTTGGAAGCTTCCAAGGGAGTGATTTTTTTGAAATGCGAAAAATATGATCCCAAGGTTTTACCTTTCCTGTAAGAGAAGAGGCATCTGTCATCTAACCATTTGGCTAGATGTTTGTTGTTAGTTAGTATGTTCCAGTGATGATTTATTATATCTTGTAGTTGATAGGTGTTTCTGCCAAAAGTGGTAACTAATCTAGGTTTCTGATCATGCGATTGAACAGCCTCAGGTTTGTAGCATAACAGGGAATCGCTAGACAAGTTGGCAGTCATGCCAACTGCAGAATGAATGTCTGAAATGTGATAACT
Source organism: Protopterus annectens (assembly GCF_019279795.1). Taxonomy (NCBI): domain Eukaryota; kingdom Metazoa; phylum Chordata; order Ceratodontiformes; family Protopteridae; genus Protopterus; species Protopterus annectens. The sequence goes on along the minus strand of NC_056739.1, from coordinate 1,921,164,653 downwards.
CCTCTGTGTAAATCTATTGTAAAGATCATCCTGACAACATTTAAGATCATGGTTCGATGAACAAATTCTCTTAATCCTGATGAACTGTGATTTGGGAATGTTCTTGATGATGTGTTTGGGATATAAACTGGAAGCATGTAGTAGACTGTTGTATTGTGGATGTTTCCTGTATAATGTGGTACATAGCGTATTGTCTACTTCTCGGGAAAGAAGTACATCCAAAAAATCCATTTCTTTTGTATCAAAATTAACTGTAAATTTAACACCCCATTTATTGCTGTTAAGATATTCAACAAATTCTTGGAGATACTCAATACCTCCTTTCCAAACCAGCCAGCAATCGTCAAGATAGCGTCTCCAGATGTCCATGTCTGGCAGATATAGGTTGTGCAATTCGTTGTATATGATTTGATCTTCCACATATCCCATTAAGAGATCTGCATAAATGGGTGTGAAAGACGCACCCATTGCAGTACCCTGTATCTGCCAGTAGCAATTGCCTTTGAAATAGAACACGTTTTTGGTAAGGACGTGTTCCGCCATGCAAATCAATAGGGTGTTAAATCCAGGACTATAAATGTTAATCCTTTGTAGCCAATATTCAAGAGCAGTTAACCCTGCCCAATGTGGTATACTGGTGTATAATGATGTAACGTCTAAAGTGCACATCATCCAGTGCTCTTCGAGCTGGGATTCAGAAACAATCTGAAGAAACTCTGTGGTATCCTGTAATCTGGCCCTGATATACCGTAACAAAGGCTTAAGATATTGAATCAGAAAAGCAGACAGAGGTTCCGTCAATGAACCAATACCTGACACTATGGGTCTCCCTGGAGGTGTAGAATATGATTTATGAATTTTGGGGAGTAAATACAGGTATTGCTTGGCTGGATCCTGGACAGTAAGATGAAATTTGGATTTAGTACTGATGATACCTTCATCAGCGGCGAGTTGCAAAAAATCATCAATTTCTTTTTTGAAATTGGGGGTGGGGTCAATGGGCATCTGTAAATAATGCTGAGTGTTGGACACTTGTCTTAATCCTTCAGCCCAGTAATAACTGGAGTTCATCACCACAATGGCCCCACCCTTGTCCGCAGGAAGAATAGTTATATCAGTATTGTTTTTCAGGTTTGTAAGGACCTGTTGTTCATTGATGTTTAGATTGTTTCTGATAATATATCCAGTACCTAACTGCTGATGTAAATCTTCTATAACTGCATTCTGAAATATAGCTACATGTTTGTCAATCAGAGGACTAAACTTGGATGGTAGAAATTTAAATTCAGTAGATCTTTGAGTAGAATCCTGCTCATCAAAAAAGATTTTTAGATTTAACTTTCTGCAGAAATTCATAACATCAAATACAAAAGTACTTTCATCAACCAAAAAGCCAGGAATAAAACCAAGTCCTTTATTTAACAATTGTTCTTCCATTGGTGTTAATACATGATCAGAAATGTTATGCACATTTAAAGTATTGGTATTCATTTGACTATTGACAAGAACAGTTCTTCCAATGTTTTTATGCTTGCGTCCTCCCCTGTGTCTACACCTAAAGGATGACCCATTTTTCGTACTCTTTTGGGAGTGGGTGAGTCTGACAGTTGAATGGATTCGGTGTCCGTGGTGGACGATTCATCCCCAGAGCTCCTGCTGGGTAATGTACCCCTCTTAAGAATGGATCTGGGCCATTTTTTATGTGTATATGTGAAATTCTTTGTACCCTCTGCAAATCGTACCCCTTTATGCAGCTCAAAGGGTTTACCCCTTTGATAATCCTCCATATCTCTTGAAAATTTTTTAAGTTTCTTTTCTTTAAGAATCTTTTCAGAGGCCGACAATTCTCTGGATAGTTTGTTCAACAATCCAAAAAAGTTGGGTTGACTCTCATATGATTTTAACTCCTCACTCACTTTTTGCACATCACAGATATTGGCTTGAATCGTTCTATCATAATAAGAAGAAAGGATGTTAACAAACATCATAGCCGAATCTTGTTGTGCAGCATTCCACTCTTTAATAAGTATCTCATCCGGTTTGCCAACCAATGGTTGCACCTTGGTTCTAAGCCCTCTAGGGACAATATTTTGATCTTTATATGCTTTAAATAATCTGGAATGCCATATATTGGATCATAATGTTTTAATTTTTTTAGAAAATTCAGTGAATAACATATCACAATCGTCAACTGGACCAGTTATACCATTGGTGGATGATCCCCTGTGGGATTCAATCCCAAAGATATGTATGTCGTCTTTATCTGCGCATAGTCCTTGTACCATGTAATTGAGATCCATGACAATAAATTGTGTATGTTAAAGCCAATTGTGATGTGTTCAATATCCTATCCAGAGAAATCCACTTGATCTATATAATATCTATAATAGTCCAACTATGCTCAAAAAATTGTAGACCCCCGAAAAGATTCCACAAGGAAAAGGTCAATAAACTAATCCAAAACTGAGGGGCAGTAATAAAGCATAGAGACAAAGAAGACTCATAAAAAAAACGCAAAAATTGTGTAATCTTATGGTCAAATTGTATAAGCTCAAATATCCAATACTGAAATACTTGAGGCCCAATATCATTAGAATCCAAAAACTTAATGTGCTAGGAGTGATGAACATACCAGTCCTGATAGAAAACTGGCTGGAATGAATAAACTCTAAAGAGAGGATACATAGGATAACAAACAATCTCTTCCTGTAAAGTATGTTTGATAAATAATGCTATAATAATCAATTCAAGTGTTTAAATGTCATAGACCCATCCACATGAATGTGGACTGGCTTAAAAACAACATTGAGAAGAGAAAAATATAATCATACGTCAGCATATACAGTCTTCTACTGATTAGTTTATAGAAACTGTAGCAGTCGTAGAAAAAAACAGGACTAATAACACTTAGAATGGAAACTACAAAATTCTCCCTGATGTAAAGAGGTCAAAAATGGCCTGTTTACAGTGATAAAATGACCAAATATAAATATGAATCCAATAAATTGTACAATTAAAGATATATGACAACTGGTACAGACTCATAATCCACAAACCATAGGTACACATAATATGGGTATGCTGACCTTGTTCAATAGGGATGTTTAGAATGAGAAAGGTTGCTGAACATCCCCAAAACAATAAATCGATGAATCTGCCATAAGTTCTGACAGTACATGATTAATAGAATATCTTTCCCATAAAATGTTGTGTCATGGTACACCCCACATTATTGTGCACCATTAGGAGAATACAATGTAGAAACTGAGTATGGAAGAAAATGTCACACCTTACAATCTGCAAATGCCTTACTGGATAATTTGTAAAAAAGAATGTGATACTGGCCCTAGCAATGATTGTATGTCTCGATATTAATAGACAAAAAAGACAAAAAAGGATAGTACCCACAATCTATGAAACAAATCCAACATATGCAAGGGGAATTCGTAATTATCTGTTCCTCAATAATATGGCCAGTGCTATTTGCATAAATTAACCTATTCACTAACATGAGAACACTGGATAGAGCATTCGTCAAAACGTAAAATAGAACATGCAAAAATGATAACATATTAAACTTGACAAAATTGTATTAATAAAGAACATGGAGGTTAAAAAAATCCCAAATGCAAGACTATGATTTAAACTGCTGCTGGTGAACGAGCTAAGTATTAAATGCTGCAACCAAAACAGGTTAAGGTCCGTATAAAATATGTATGTATATGACATACACCCTTGTACAATGTTAGAGCAGATATCTAAGATCCAATATTAATTTCCGAATGAAACAAACTGCAATACCTCATTCTAACATATCTTTTAGAAATAAGATTACTAGTTGTCATAAAAAGAAAACATTATATGTTGAACAGTACTTGTGTCCTTAATCACACTTGACCGATCGCCAGGAAGCATTAATCCTTAATCCAAGATGAATAGTTAATACATGAATAACAACAACGTAATATAACACTGCTAGTCCAAAAACTTTTCTTGGCCCTTTCTTGTTAGTTCCATCTCGTAAAACAAGCCTGGCAATGACAGCTAAGCCCAAGCTTCATCGTTCTCCATTCCTATCATTCATGGCTGTGGCCATGTTAATCAGCACACATTCCCTGCCTAGTATATTTACATTTTATTTATTTTATTTAACATTTGTTGACCGGGAATGTCCGACTAGGTTCCACAGAGCCTGTTTTCAGCGGAGGCCCGGGCAGATGCATGTCTTTGGAATGTGGGAGGAAACCGAGTACCCGGAGGAAACCAACACAGGGAGAACATGCAAACTCCACACAGAAGGCACCCCAGCCGAGAATCGAACCGGTGAACCTCTTGCTGTGAGGTGACAACGTTAACCGCTGCACCACTGTGCCGCCCATCATGTTGTATTTGTCTTTGCTATCACTACAACATACATTATTTCGGTTGGAAAAACTTGTTAGAGTGTACATTGCACTGAGCACACTTTTCTATAATGTGTTACTACTGCAGTTGTTACAGTCATTTTAACCCCTGATAGTCATTGTGGTTGTCCTTGCAATCGTGTAGAGCAGGTTTGCTTATAAGCAAACTCCTCTGCATGTTTCATCGGTTTTCATGCTGATCTGCAGGGTTTTCTAGCCAGCAACACTGCTGCTGGCCGTGAAGCTTTGCTTGAAACCATGTAAGCATGATGCGTGATAAGCAATTAGCACTGCTGCTCATCGTGCAAACACATAGACTCCATGCAGGCTTTGTGCAAACCCTGCATGGAGTTTATTGAATCCCCAGAATTGCCTATACCAAGAATAAAATGTTCTTGTATTTCATAATTATCGTTTTTCACCACAAGAATATCTTCACTGTATGTATTTATGAAACATCACCATAAATATGTCATTAGGTATCACATCACATTACACCTCAGACAAGTAAGACAGCTTCCCAATATATCTGCCTACAGAACCTTAAAGTATCTTTTACATAATGCTTATGAAAAATGTCCTTAAAATTGTGAAGATCATTGCTATGCCTAATGAATTCTGAGAGTTCTACTATTGTACATATGTTTCTGTGTACACGCTAGTAAACTTTATGTTCATACATAGAGTTCTGATCAGTTTGTAACTGTCATGTCTTTGTTTGTAGGCACTCCAGCTCAGTTTAGTCAAAAGTCATCATTGGAAGCTTTTTTGCATATTGATCTAATCAACAATGCAATGTATGTGGTTTAATGGGAATAAGGCCAGGCTACACAATATTTGTTCATAATTCAGTTCTTTCATACGAATGATTTTTAGAAAGCATTTTTCTGTACTCATTCAGTTTTCATACAGAAAAGAGTATTCAAAGGTTAATTTCAATAGGATGCATACTTCTTGATTTTATACACATTACCAAGGAGATCATCTGTTTGCAGCTTTCATTACAGTTTGAATCCATACAGGCATGCAAAGACAGATATTTATTCGCCCAAACATGAATGTCCATAGATTCCTCGAATTTGTCAGTGCCAATGCATTGGATCAGCTGGTCGACACCCATACTATAGAATAAAATATCCTGGATCTGTTCCTAACAAACATGAGTAGACACTGTAGCACTTCTACAGTGTCATCCTCCTTGATAAAATCTGACCATAAAGCAATCACTTTTGAAGTCATCATCTCCCCTGACCCCCCCCCCCCCCTTGTCAGGGTCAAATGAAAAAACTTTTCCAAAGCTGACTACAATCTACTCAGAGCAGGTATAAGCAGCTTCACAGCCACTGTCCCTTCAGTTCGAACTAGCACTAATGCTCAATCCTACACAAAAACATTATATGAGCACCTACATAGCTGTATGGACTCAGCAATACCTAACAGGACCAAATCAACTTCCTCAAGGAAGATTAAACCTGTCTGGTGGATAGCAGCAATAAACAAAGTCTATAATAGAAGGAAAAAAATTGCTGTCAAGGGCCAAAAAGGAGCAGGTGCCAAGTTGGAAGCAATGTCTCCTTTGTCTGAACAAGCAAATAAGGTCACTGGTGAAATCCTCTAAGGCTAACTTTGAGTCCAAATCGGCCACATCTACCAAGGACAATCACAAGGCCTTCTTCACATATGTCCGCAATCTCAAAGGCAACACTCAAATGTGCTCTGAACTGGTGGTCAATAACAACACATACACAAATGCCATAGATATAGCCAACCTGCTGGCAGACAGGTTCAGTGAAAACTTCACCCCACTGTCCCCCCATCAGTAAACCAGGACATCTCCAGCACCTGCCCCTCCCCTCATCACCAGGGATCAGGTCCATAATGCCCACTCACAGGCAGAAAATACACTCTCCACGGGACCCAATAACATCCCTGGCTGTATCCTACATGAACTCAGGAATGAGCTCTCAGCTCTATTAGACACCCAATTCAACAAAAGCCTGAGAACCAGCTTCATCCCAGCTGAATGGAGGACAGCCACTGTCATCCCTCCACACAAAGGTGGAGCATCCAGTGACCCAGGCAATTATAGGCCCATCAGCCTAATTAGCCTGATCTGCAAGGCCATGGAATGCATTATCATGAACCTTATAAACAAGGACATTGGCAACCTTCAAACACTTGACCCCAAACAGTTGGTTTTGTCAAAGAGATATCATGCCTGTTAAACTCGGTCAACTTCTTTGAAACAGTCTTCAAAGCTATGGACGAGGGGAAGATGGTGCACACCACCTACCTTGACCTAGCCAAAGCATTTGACACTGTTCCTCACTCATGCATAATAGATAAACTCTCCAAACTAGGCATCAACCCATATGTTACCAGATGGGAAGCTAACTGGCTCACCGATAGAATGCATTCAGTCAAAGAAGGGGAAGCCACCTCTAGTAGTAGATCCTTAAGAAGCGGTATACCACAAGGATCGGTCTTGGGGTCTCTACAGTTTGGGATATACTTTTCTGTGGTGCAAGCCAAAACCAGTGGTCTGTGGCCGACCAAGTTTGCAGATGACTGCAAGCTGGGTGCTGTCTTAAATTCCCTTAGTGATGTGAACATCCTCTAAGAGGGCCTTACCCAAACTAATGACAGGTGCCAGATGCATGGCTTCAAACTGAATGCCAAGAAATGCATTATTGTCCCCCTTGGGGGAAACTGTCACCCCACTAATTATTGCATAACAATATACTAAGCATGTAATCAGTTGTGAAGGACTTGGGCACCCAGGTTGATAGCAATCTGACTTTTGACCACCACGTTGCCTCTGTTGTATGGAAGGCTTTCTACATAGCCCACCTTATAAATAAGGGTACGTCATCCAGGAACAAGGAGGTCATAACATCCCTGCATTCCTCCCTTATCAGACCCATTATCAAGTACAATGCCCCCTTTGGCATGTACCTTGCCAAACACACGCAGCAGTTGGAGAGACCACAGAGGATCCTGACCAGGAAAATCCAAGGTCTCAAACACCTATCCTATGCAGATAGGCTGAAAGCCCTGTCCCTCTATTCAGTTTCATACAGACTGCTCATAGGTGACCTGTGTCTGGCAGACCCAGCTTTGATGGAGTTGCTGCATATCCATAAGACAAACTCCACTCATGCAACCCAGACTCAAGGCCTTAACCTGTTCTGTGACATAAGTAGAACTTGTTGGCGGGATAAATTTATGTCCCAAAGACTCCCCCATCTGTGGAATAGACTCCCTCTCCATGTCAAGTAGAGTACCTCTCTAGCCCTCCTTAAGAGAAACCTGGATGACTGGATGGGAAACCGAAAATATACCCCTGGAATCCCACCTGTGTCCCTGCTGAACAGGGGAAACAGGGGCTGACTTTGAGGGAACATGGGCAAAATTCTTGGCTAGGCTTATAAGGGCCTCCCGGCCAATAGTCTATTATCATCCTATGAACCTATGAACCTAAGACCTCAAGACCTTTAAATGTGGTCTACCTCTTCAAGATTCTCTGGTCTGATATGATAAATCATGTCAGCCATCCTTGTTCTGAAAGACACTGGCTTAGTTTTGTTAACACTTGTTAAAAACTTATTTGTCATAGCACAGGAAAAAATACAAACAAGCACCCCTTTCAAAAATTGGCAAATGTTTTTCGGGATGCAGTCTTACCAGGACTTCCCAACACCTATTTAAGTAATCTAAAGTGAAACTCTATCCATGTCAGTCTCTGAGATGTATATATGAACCACTCCCACTACATCTAAAAAGGGAGAAAGTTCCGCCACCTAGTGTGGCCTGAAATAGCAGTTCGAACTATGAAACTCCAGTGCATATTGAAGCAACCAATGAGCTCCCCAATTCAACAGACAATAAGGAGTCTGAACCTTTAGTGAGGAGGAAAACAGCGGCTGCTACTAACGGACAGTTTTTTTCGGTATTTCCCCTGCCATTTCAGAAAAACAGGTTGAGAGCAGTGGAAAAGCCTTTGAATTGAGGTGGGCAAAAGACAAAACAACCATTACATGAATCAAACACTCAAACCATAAAGAAAATGTGGACATTGAACGATATCAGCTAGTTTGAAGCATATCTGGTAGACAACTTGATGAAGCCGAACTTGCTGTGCTCAGTAAAGGTTTGTCCTTTATACCAGCACAAATTGACGACTTATCAGAAACTTTGCTTGAACTTAGGTTTTATGTTCGTACCTTAGGTTTAAATTACTATATGGAACTGCAGAGCTTGATAATGCAGCATGTCTTTTCAAAAAACAAGTGCATTTGTACTGCAAACTCATCCTACATTGGATGTTTTTATGAAAGTGTGTGAAGATGAGATTCATAAATTTTTTGATGGTGAAAGAAGGGGAGAATGTTTTATAACTTGTCAATTGTGGAAGAGAAAGCTTTATTCAACTTGCAAAACGATGTTGAAATAGTAATTCAACCTGCTGATAATGGTGAGCGTATAGTGTTGATGAGTAGGGATTATTATTTTACTGAAATGAAGATGATGTTATGTGATTTTAATACATATAAAGTTACTGACAAATCATACAATGAATGTATGAAAGAACAAATTTTTATTTCATTAGCTGATTGCATGAAAACAGAGTTATTGTCTAAAGAGTTGTTTCAATATTTTATGGTAGAACATCTTGTAATACCTAACCTCTATGGGATCCCTAAAATCCATAAAAACCTATATAATCCATCACTTAGACCAATCGTATCTGGAGCTGGGTGGTTGTTGGAACAGATTTCCATATACATTGAGAAACAGCTAAAGCCAGTGTTAGAAAGTTATATTTTTGTATTAAGAGATAGCAAACAGTTTTTACAAGATTTGTATACACATTTAAAGGAGAATCAACGTGATAATTCTGCTGTATCGGTTACTCTGGACATAACTTCACTATTTACTGTGATACCAAATTTGGAAAGTATCGAGATGGTGAAATCTTTTATGATTAGAAACAGTAACTATGATGTGAAGCATTGATTTTGTTTGTTATCTTATGGAACTTATATTAGAGCATAATGTCTATGTTTTTGATCAGACATGTTACTTGCAGGTTTCTGGTGTAGCTATGGTCACGTCATGTTCCAAAAGCTACGCCAACCTGGTAATGCCGGAATGGGAAAATGGAAATTTGACAAAATATATGGGACTTCAGGTTAGTGTTTTTCCAATGTTTTGTTGATGATCTCTTCCTTTTGTGAAGAAATGGAGTTGATAAATTGAATGACTTCATTGAAACTTTGAATAATGGCAGTGCGTTTTTTAAAATTCTCTTATAAATATTCAGTGACGAAAGTTGAATTTTTACATGTATTGATTAATAAGGATAACAATGGAAGAGTAGCGACAAATTTATTTAAGAAAGAATGGTATTGTCCATCGTTCCTATACCATAATAGTATGCACCCTAAACACGTCTTTTTCAACGTAGTTAAAGGTCAGATGATGAGAACATCAAGGTCATCTGTAGATGTGAATGATTTTGAAATTAGTTTAGAACAACTTAGTTATGATTTTGTAGGATGAGTGTATAAGAAATCAGAAATAGAAGGAGCCAGTGTATTAGTTAAGGAAAAAAGACAAAACAGTGGGAAATCTTATTTTTTCTCTCGGTTCGGATGGGCGACATATTAAGATCAAACAAAATAGGCCTAGTTTTTGTGTAACTTATAGCAGGGATGTTGATAAAATAAGGAATATTATTAGATGTAATTGGCACATCCTGAAAACTGATGACAGTGTAGCTGAATTAGCAGAACCAGCACACTTTTTTAGCTATAAGAGTAAAAAGTCTCTTAAACAAAAGTTATGTTTCTCCAGATCTATACATAATAGGTATAGGAATTCACCAATCAGCACTAGAAAATGCAATGCATGTGCATTTTGTAAATACATTAATCAGTCTACATCTTTTGTACATCCAGAAACTGGGAAGACATTTTTTTTATTAAAGCAACAGCAGATTGAAACACTAAGCATTTTGTGTATCTGGCATGTTGCAAGAAATGTGAAATGTTTTATATAGGAAAGACCAATAGACATTTAAAAGAACGTATGAGGGATCACAAGTATTGTATGAGAAAAGGGTTGGAATATAGTGCATTAGCTAAACACATGATATTGAATGGTGAGGAACATGGATTTCTTTTTCAGGTATTAGAAGCAGTAGGAGATAGTATAAGAATGGGGGATGTGGTCAATGAAACAGAACGGGCTAAATTGAGGTGGATGCTTATATTTGGGTCCCATAGAGGTTCAGGTTTAAATGATGTAATTTCTTTGAAACCAGAATTAAAAAGTAAGAGGTTGACTAGATAGATTCTATAAATTGCAACCATGGTACCTATATATAGGAAATATGTTGTATTTTCTATATGCACATTCACTTTTTTAAAAAAAAAAATTTGTATTTAATTTTTTGTATTTAAATAGATTTTAATATGCAAGTCCACAAAATAATCCAGGTAATGAACTGCTCTGAGAACAACAAAAGAAATGTATAAAATCCAAACTTCACAGAGCAGAAACAGGCTGAAAGAAACCACCACGGCATAAAAGCAAAGGGTAATTTTATTTCGATAAGCGCTTTCACAAACAACATTGCTTCATCAGATCTTGACCATAAAATACTCTACATTTATTTCTTCCTCTAAAATCCAATCATCTAATGGGAACAATGTGCATTTATATGTCGCTAAGCAACATATCACTTTCCTGTTAACTACATAGTGACCAAATTCTAGAAGCAGCATGACTACTCTAAGCTATATTTCAAACAACTTATACATATAAAATACATATAAAATGCATGAAAATACATTATAATATTCTATAAAAATAAAATAAAATATTATGCCCAAAATACATACAAAACAACTAAAAATACATAAAACTATATTCTGTACATGTCCAATACAATCATCTTTTCAATTTCTGTGCTTCTAAAGTGGTTTTAATCAAAGTGTGGTCACTCAGCCCTGGGTTTGAATGTGCCCTCAGCCTCAGAATCCATCTAAGGTCTGCTTATTCAGTTGTATTCACTATATCCCTTTTCCTGTTATTCGACAGCAAGACCTCTAAGATTAGAAACATAAAACTATGTTCATTCCCCGTATTACTAATATGTTTGGCTATGGAACTATATTTCAGACCTCTGCAGGTACAATATAGGTGATTTCAAAACCTTTCCCTCAGCTGCCTGTTGGTCTTGCCCACATAAAATGATGGGCATTTTACACATCTAGCTAAATACACCAAATTCTTGGTGTTACAATCACCTCAGGCCGTCACCTTATACTCCTGCTCAGTAAATGGATGTATAAACATATCTGTTTCATCTATATGTTCACAATACCCACATTTTTCACATTTATGTGTCCCATAGCCACTCTCATTATCATCTGGACACTTATGGAGGAGAGAAGAGAAGGGGAGATGGAGGAGTCACAGAAAGAACTGTTATCTGAGAAGGTGCGTGACTTAGAGCATACCCTCTTTCGTTTAAAGAGAAGTCAGTGGCAGCAGTTACTTTCCTTGACTTGTTTTAATGTATTGACCATCTTTAGTTCTGAAGCAGATGCTGTTTGCATGGCCTGACCATTAACATCACTAGGTAATTCATATGACCTTTCATATCCTTGTGCTGTTTGATTTTGCATGAGAGCTTGAAAGATTACCAACTTCAGATCATGTGATGACTGTTCTTCATCTGGACTGTTACCAAAAAAAATGCTAATATACTTGGAGAAATTGATCCTTTGAGCATATATAAAGCTTTTAATTCTACATTGTCATTTCTTTATTATATAATTTATCCAGGTCTGAAGTACTAACCTAAACTGGAGGTTCATGTCCAAAAAATCCTATGGTGTCATTCTTTATAATAGAGTTAGAGCTGTGTGGAGTTTACCAGTAGAGTGGCTGGTAAGAGGCTAGGGATATGAGATACTTCCAACTGGACATGCAAAGGAAGATCAATTGCACATAAATACTGTATGGGAATGAAGAAGAAATACATCACATAAAGCATGGGAAACCAATGACATCTTGATCTGGGATACATATAAAGGAAAGTATGGATTAGGGGATGAAGGTGCATTTACAAATATTAGGTTAACATTTAAGATTAAGAAATTAAAGAAGGTGCCTAACAGTGTGGACATCACACCTCTAACTGCACAATTAATGTTAGAATATAGAGAAGACAACCCTCGATGGATAAACTTAATAATTAGGGCAAATAAAATATTATAGGAAACCAAAAGAAATATTGCAGATAGAAAAAGGATAGCATTGGTGTTATCATCAGAAGTTGTAACAGAGTGGGATAAAACATTGCATCTACTGAGTATGTGAAAAAGTTGACACAAGTTTTATAGTTTTGCATGTGAGTGTCAGCACAAATATCTTTATATACTTGTCTGACTCCAGCATGTTTCCCAGTTCTTCCACTTCCCACTTTCCTCTCATCTCCTTTCCTGTTCATCCCTCCACTTTTCTTCAAATGTCTCTACAGCCTAATTACCCCTCCCATCCATTCCCCTCATACCACACACTCTGTGATCTCCTTTCTATTCTACAGCTCTTCCTGCTCACTCCTCCCTTATTCTGACTATCCTCTATGGTTTACATGGCTAAAACTTCTACTATTCTTTTATGGTATGTAACACTCTGTATTTTTGTAACTAGCTTTTATGAATAAACAATTGTTTCTATGTGAATCACAAAGTGTTTTATATTTAGTATGCTCTCTGGCTAAACTGTCTTTCTAAATAACTTATGCCATTCTATACATATCAGTGTTTTACTGTATTGTGTAATCCTGGGTTGAACCTGAAAATGATCCATTGTGATCACAATTTGACCACAGCTATCAAATGAATGAATAAATGAATCAATCAATGAGTACATTTTTAAACATAGATAATAACTTTTGGAGATGTGGTACACGGCTGGCAGGGATTTGAGTTTTTTTTGTGGGGTTAATATAGTCCTTGATGAGTACAAGATATATCTATAGGATTATTAGTAGGTATTTTTGAAAAAAGATATTAAATAATAAAAGATGTATTTTTGGGTTAGATGGTATTTAATGGTGAAAGACTACATAAGGTAGGATTACTGGGATATATTATTTGTGACTAAAAAGAAAGTCATTCCAATTTAGAAATTTAGAATTAATGTGACAACTTTGAAATTCATACTGTAAATAAATGAAGAGATTGAACTAGAGAGAGAATATACATTTGTTATCTTAGGAAATCCAATAAAAATAAATGGAAAGCCTATCAAGATAAATAGATACTGTGGCGACAATAAATGTCTAAACAATGTTTAGACCAAGATTAGATAGAAAAATGGTATTGGGAAGACTTTTGCTCTACAGAGTTAGTTGAAATGAGTTGTAAGGTTTATAGAATATGCTCTGAGTTTTCTTACTTATGTTGGTATTTTCTTCTACCACCTTGTTATGCTGGCAATATAGAGTATTAAGGGCTTTCTGCTCAGGAATTATTTATGAGCTGACTAAAGACATAGCATTTTGGGTGATTTTGTCTTTCCTTTTTGCTAAGGGGAATAACTCTCAAGTGGCATTTTATTCAGATTTTAGCCATGATCTTCTACTAGTCAATCTAATGACCATCTGCTCAGTTTGGTGTGCTTGAATGTTAAAGCTTTATGTGTTGTTAATTACATTACTGTGGTGTACTCAGTATTTTTGAATAAGCATATTTTTCAGGCAAAGAAAATATTCAGAAAGTTCCTATATGGTACAATGGTTTTAATGTGCTCATTATTTATTTTTTTTTTTATTTGGTTTTAAAACAATAAATAAGCATATCAATTATAAAACAAACAAATAACTATTTACATAAGTCCACAGCTGATTAATATGTCAAAGTTATACATCAACAACAATTAATATTTTTCAAGCAAGTCTTTAAGTTTAAGCCAAAATTTATATGAATGTGTAATATTAGAAATTCTCATCTTTATATAATACAATTCACTACTGAAAAACATTTTTGTCATACTAATAAATTCAGCACTATAAGGGGTAACTTTATTTTTCCAATTTTTAGTGATTACTTTTCTGGCTATAGCAAGAATAGACCAAAGAAGGAGCACTTAGGTTTTTGGAATTATCTCAGGGATCAGTGCATTAAATAAAACTAAAGCTTTAGAAATATTACATCTAGCTGACCATAGAGCTTGAATAAAGTTATTAATTTTTTTCCAAAAAGCGAAGATGACTTCTAATTCATATACCATTATTTCAGAATCACATCTCCAGCATTTAATTATATTTGATTTATACATAATTGTAATTTTATTAGGAGTGATAAAAGCACTGCATAAAAATTTCCAAATGAAAATGTTCCAATATAATAAAGATATATGAATGGAGGAGTAGTTCTGGAGAAGTCCTGGCTAAATCCCTTTTCCCTAGCATTTCATCAACTTACTCTTCTACCATTCTGTGTCTACCACATGTAACTTAACTTAATTATTTATTACTTTATCTCCTGCCCCCTCCTTTTTAGTACTAAGTCATCCTTCTAACTTTTTTCACTTAATACACTGTTGTTGTCTTTCGGCTTTTCCCGGTTAGGGCTCGCCACAGCGGAACTCCAGTCTGCTAATGATTGGCAGTTGATTTTCACGAATGCCGAGGTACTAGCTTGACGTTCAACCTTCAATGAAGGCACGCCCATTTATGCATGTCTTTCAAATGCCCACCCAACCACGGGGAGGACATGCAGACTCCACACAGAAGGCACTCCCTGCACTCCAGCCGAGAATCAAACGGGAGAACCTCTTGCTGTGAGGCAACAACGCTACCGCTGCACCACCTGTTACTGGTACATATTAACTCTCACCATTCTCTCAACTAATTACTTTAACATTCATCCATTTCTCTCCATCTCTCTTATTATTCTTCCTCCTTCCTGTACTCTCGTCTCTATCCTCCCTTCCCTATTCTTCTCTGCTCTCCATGTTATTTCTAGACATCAATATTTACTCTAGTTATGTATTATACGTTTGGTAGAATATGCCACTCCCCTATCTAATGTCTATTTTCATAACTCCTGTACCATTTGATTTATTGTGTACTTATCTGACTTTATCAACAACCTGTATTACTTATATATTTCATATGTAATCATTCTAGTCTATGTAACTCAATGCAACTTTTGTGATGTGTGTAACTTGTGTTTTCTAAATATTTATTAATTGCCTCTGGAGCTTTTCTCCCCAGGCCTCCACTGAAAATGGGATCTTACCCAGTCAGACACTCCCAGTAAACAAATGTTAAATAAATAAATAGTTCCAAAAGGAATTGTCTAAATATGTGAAATCTAACTTAAGAATTTTATAAATTTGCGACAAATATGATTTATGTTTCATTGCATTATTATTGATATTATACAAGAATTCCAATAATTTAGGGAACAATTTCTTATCTAGGTTAAATATCTTATTTACCTCTGTGTTCACAAGGTCTGTAATTATTTGTAAAATTAGCCAGTTCTCAAAATATTCATTGTATTTGGACCTTAAAATTTAAACAGTATATATGTCAGTACCGTTTACCAATAATTAAATGAATTTGTTGTTGCCATACTAGCATTTTGTTGAAGTTATGACTATATGAATTTCTGGAACAAAAAATAGTGTTATTTAAATAAGAAATTTGAGAAAAGGGTGTAATGCCATTTACACAAAAATCTTTTAATAACATGATAAAACTATTAGGTACTATTTGTTTATGACTGGTTGTGATATATTTATTATTTACTAATAATATTTATTGATGTATTTGAATCCGCAGTGGTGGTGCTGCGGTAGCGTTGTCGCCTCACAGTAAGACGCTGTTCAATTCTCAGTTAGAGCGTCTTCTGCATGGAGACATTCGTGAATGGGAGTGCCTTCATTGAAGGTTGTGCGTCAGGGCTGGCAACTCGGCACGTAAAAATCAACTGCCAATCATTAGCGGACCGGAGTTCTGCTGTGGCGACCCCTAACCAGGAAAAGTCGAAAGACACAACATTTATTGATGTATTTGCTTCCAAATTAAATCATAAGATCAATCTATCCACAATGCTATAACTTTTAAAACTGATGTGCTTATTAGATAATTTACAAATTATCATCAAAATAATGTGCTCATTATTTTGATGATAACTTGTAAATTATCTAATGTAAAGCAGTTTTACTAGCTGATTTACCAAAATTCAGAAAACAGAATGCAACATTGCAATTTTATCAGAAAACACAGCCTCATATATGTTCAGTATATAACCTATAAAGAATTACTGAAATCAAAATAGTTATCAGTATAATTATTTCATGTGTATCAAGCATAAGTGGTCCTAATTGTTACTTAATCTGTTACCAAGAGGAGTGAACTGGTCTTTCCTGGACCCTTTTCAACCACAACTTGGTCAATAAGGGCATGGGACATTTTAATACATCTATGAACTCTTTAAAGAAACCAGTCAACCAGCAATAGTTTGGGAGGAGGAAGAGAAATAGAACACCTGAAAAAAAAAACTTATGACATGAGGGTGACATGAATACTCCACAAAAACAATGATAGAGTAGAGATATTGTAGCACACACCACCCATTATTGCAGGACTGATGCATGAAGTCCAGTAAGGAAAGCTGAGCAAATCAGTAATGTAAAGATTAATGCACGTTGTAGAAAAGTGGTATTAAGCTAAAGCAAATGTAATTGTTTTCAAAAAAGAAACATGACAGGCTGAGTTATTTTTTTATGTCTGTCAGAAAAACATATAGAAATTTGCATTAAGCTGACTTAGATGTAATTGCTTTTTCATAAAATACTGTGTAAAAAAGCAAGTCTTGCAGTTGTAAAATGTCATCTGAAAAAAATGCATGCATTTTCTTTTAGTGAAAATGCAGAAGAACTGTTGCAGAATGAAAATAGCTTATCATATGTCTATTTTTATGTGTTTATTTATTTATTTTATTTATTTAACATTTCTTTACTGGGAAAGTCCAGCTGGAACAGAACTCATTTTCAGCGGAGGCCCGGGGAGTAATGATTCAGGTATATAACACACAATTACTTCATATATATTATTATATATATATATATATATATATATATATATATATAGAGAGAGAGAGAGAGAGAGAGAGAGATTTATTCACACAAACACACACAACACACACACATATATATATATATATATATATATATATATATATAATTATATACACACATGCATGCATACACACATACACACACACACACACACACACACACACACACACACACACCTGAAATATTTAAAACTACTGCCCTTGAAATATTACCTCAGGTTCAGTGCATTACAATACCTCACTTGACTCCATTCTGAAGTATGTCTGCGAAACAGGGAACCTCATATGCAAACTGAAGAAAAACAGGAAAAATTGCATGAGTCTCTTTAATTAGAGAAAGATGCTGTTAGATAGTATAATTTATATTTCCACAAAGGGTGCATTCCTGGACAGAGCTCATGGTGAAATTTCCATTGCCTGTATAATTGTGTAATTGTTGTGTGTACTGAAGTGGTTTAATGGTTGCTTCTCAGTATGCCAGGGAGGTGTACAGTAGATGGTGGCAGCAGCATTACTGGTACTGCCACTATAAAGATATCAACAATTCTGAGAAAATACTGTCTGTGTGTGTGTGTGTGTGTGTGTGTGTGTGTGTGTGTGTGTGTGTGTGTGTGTGTGTGTGTGTGTGTGTGTGTGTGTGCATGTCCACATACATGTGTGTATGGAGGGCAAAACATATCTTGGACAAGGTTTCACTTACTACTTGTAAAGCAACTTTGGAAATCAGTGGACTAGAAGAACGGTGGATTAGACAAATCATAGGGAGCAATGATTATAACTGCACTCTGCAGTTGAACAGTTTAAAGCTTATTAGGATATGGTAGTGTGGATATTATCTAAGGCAATAACATACATTTACTATGCATTCTTAAGGTCATATTCTTAATGTCAATCAACCCCCACAGATAACATGTGGGCTAGTAGTGCAGTTTTGTCAGTGAACTGTGTATGTGTTCTTGTAGCCACAAGATAAATATACAGGAGTATACCTTGCTCAGCTGATACTGTACTTTTTTAGGGAGACTGGTTAAGAAACAACCAAAAATTAGCCTTTTGACTTATGAAAACCTCTTTGTCACATCTTAGCAAAGAATGCAAACTGAAATAAATTGAATCTGCTGATATGACAAATGATGGAATGATAACTGCATTGGACAGTGTTAATTTTTAGCCCACCGAACACTGAGACTGCCTGGTAATGGATGTGAGTGAAAAGCAAACAACAAACCAAGTCAGTTCATTTCCAAATGATTTCAGAATGCAGCGTAACTAAAATAAATGGAGATGGGGAAAAGCTTTGAAGCGCAAGTCGTGAAGAAAGAGCATCAGAAAGAGAGAAAGAGATGGTTACTCTGCATTTGAGACGCGAGTACCAGGGGTCAAAACGCAGCCTTGAATGGCAAGGTTGGCAATAAATTGTTTCCATATGATAAAGAGTGGGTTAACTGTAGAAGCTTTAGTCAGGCATTTAAATATCAGTGCAGACATTACCTAACTAGTCAAGGACAATGGATGAGGGGTTTTATACCCTCTACTTTCAGACAAAGAAGTGCATGCTTTAAGTAAAAGGTCAATAAGGATTACATTGCTTACTTAAAGGTTAAAACCTGTTTACCCAAACATCTAAGACTTGCTCCTAAGAGTTGCAGGATAATCTTTAGAAAAATCTGAAAGCAGTCTAAGTGATTTCACTGTAAAAATCCACACTTACTTTAATAGGTGAATGACTAGCTATCAAATCACTACTTTTGAAATGTTGGTGACATTATAATAAATGATCATGAACTCAGTAGTTTGCCTGAAGACTTGAAAATGTGGTTACTAGATAAAGAAAATAACATTTTTGAGGAGATGGTAAAAAAAGGGGGCTAACAGGATAGAACCACACAAGATGTATTTACTCAACATTAAACAGATATGAGATATTTCTCAGTGGTGCTACACTATGTTACTAGGTACCATGAATTGTTGGCTTTGTTCTCTGTTTTGGTAGAAATGGTGTCCTCTGTTTTGACCGAAAATAGATCACAAAGAAATTAGATGTCCCTTTATCATCCTCACCTACTCCTCTTGAATCTGAAAGATACATTCAAGGGTTTAAGTCATGCCTTATTGAGCACTCCCACAGTGAAATATCTATTAAGTGCTTCCCAGAGAATGTTTATCAAAAATACTCAACTCAGACTATATTATAAACCCCACCCTGAAGTGCAACCAGTAATTTAATCTGATGTGTACTCTGAAATGTGACTGACACTTTAATGTATATAGTCAAGAAAATGCTGATCTTTGTTCCAAACAATAATCTACACTATAAATCAAGTACTGCATCTCATTGCGAGACAGTTTAATTCACTTGGGTTATGAACCAATTTATAAATTTGAGTCTCATTTTTGACTTTACTTTTATGTCTACGTGATTACCTCCTTTGTATTAAGGTAATATTTAACAGATGTCTTTGACTTCAATTTTATTCCACTCAGCTTATTTTACTAAAACTGTATAACTGTATTAAAACCAAATGCATAGTTTAAACAAGTGTATATCTAATAATTTCAATGGAATATTTCTCTACTTTCACCTTATGGGCAGGGGCAAAGCTGAAAAATGTCTTTGGACCAGCTCACTCACTTGGTTAGCGACCAGCAAATAAAATAAAATAAAATAAAAATTATCTTCTACAGTTTTTCAGCAGGATAGTTTTTCTGTGGAAAATACTGACAGAGGGAGTAAATTCATTCCAGACTGGTTGACTGACTAGTGGGAATGATATAAAGCACTTAAAAAACACTCCTGCCATCGAAAAAATGGTTAAGTTAGACATGTAAGAATACTTCCAATATTATGTTGAGCGCATTTGTAATCCATTTTAAGTGGTAGCTGGACCTGTACGTAGCCAATCTTCTCTTTCCATATAGAGAAGTGTCAAAAGAATCTTATTTTTTCTCTATTTAGGATACATTCTGCTCACAGGGTAAAGTAGTCCTTTAACTTAATTTGTGAAGAATGGAAGAGTAAAAGGGACTGAGGAGTATATGCTAAATTTGTGGTCTGTACTTAGGGACCATGCGATTTGCAAAAGAATATCTAACAATCATGGCTGCAACAAAACATTTGGTACAACAGGAGAGCAAAAGTCAGGTCAACACAAAATGATGCATATTAAGAAGCAGGGATGGAGCCTTTCAGTACTGTAAGGAAAATAAGTGATGTCAATTATATGGTAGAATTGCCATTCAGGAGGCAGAAACACAATGTATATCATTTTAATATGATGACATCCTACCATGATAGAGACACACTAGCACTTAGTACATGCAGTAGCTTACAAGAGCAATCAAAGGGTTACCTAATAACAGATGTTCTCAGTGAGACTTAAACTGATCCCTCACTGGATGAGGTAGTACTGTCATAAAAACTGTCCCTTATACAGCTTCAGGAAATCTGAGCAATATAACAAAAATTTGGGGGCACATTTATTGTAAGTCAAGATGCTAGTGGAGCACCAAACTGATTCAGGAACTGAACAGCTGATCAAAAGGAAATAGATCACTATAAAGACAGATAAATGCAAAGTAGAAACAGGTCCTACAATATTATCAAATATGTAAGTGGCATCTTCAGGCAAAGAGATGGGCAGTGAAACTTAGCAAATGTCCCTGAATGTTTGCAAAATGTGGGAAAATGCAGAGAAGTAATATTAGCTTAACAGATGCAATTGCTTTCTGAACAGAAATGTGATAGGACAAGGCAAACACACAACGTGAGCTTTAGTAAACCCTACATAGCTTGCTGAAACCATGTGTGCATCGCAGTGCGACATGCACATGATAGCAAGCCAATTTGTATTTGGGAAGCAGCTATACACTATGTGAAGAGTCAAGTAAACACAGTCAACATAGTGGTATGCTAATTACTGCATAAGCAGCTGAAGTTTATGCTAAACAATAAATACAAGATAATGAAGCTATTCAGCAAGCTATAAAGCAATCATATACACTTAGCATAGCATTCTGCTTTGTACTCCAAAACCTACTGGAATACAGCCACAGAAACTATACTGGAGGGAAAGAATGTTATGGGGCCGCTACTGCTCTTCTGCATGTGTATGGGCAAAAGGCTCAATTCTATACTGATGCTGATAGATCTTGGGCAAGAAGGAGAAGGGTATTTTGACCCCATTTAACTTTACATGGTCTAAATGAAGTAGAAATAGTGTTACAGGGAGGAAACATCCACACTCCAGGAACTCCGCAACCTCTGTCATACTGATCTGAGAACAAGGGCAAGCTGAAGGGAACCAATATCTGTGAAGACCAAAGTACATGTTGCACTTATAATATAAGCTATAGAAAGCTTTCAGTGACTGTCAGGGGACATACTGGGGCTATTACAGGCATCAGCGTCCAAGATCCTACACCATTTCCTGAATGCTATATTACAGCATGCCAGTAACTATACATATTTCCCCTGTGCTCCCAAGGACAGAGCTAGAACTATGAAGAAGTTCTACCCCATAGCACACTTTCCTGAAGTCTTGGGTGCCATAGACTGCATGCACATTGAGATAAAGCTCCACCAGCGGAACATAGAAGGGTCTACATCAACAGAAAGGAGTCCCATTCCATTAACTTCCAGGTTGTGTGTAATACTAAGGAAATCATCCTCAATATGTTTGCTGGCAACCCCAACATTTACCATGACTCCCATATCTGGCACATCTCACAGCTCTACCAGACATTTTCAATTGATGATGCCCTTCAAGCCCATTTAATGGGTGATACAGGTTATGCACTCAAGCCATGGCTGAAGACGCCCATCAAAAATGCGCACACACACACTCATGGAGGAAAGCTATAATGAGGCACACGCTTGAACAAGAAATATTATAGAGCATGTGTTTGGGCTATTGAAGTCATGGTTTTAGTGTCATTATACAGCAGAAGAGCTCTGCAGTATGATCCCAGTAGTTGTGCTGAAATTATCACAGTCTGTGCAATCTTGCACAATATGCTGCAAAAACAACACCAAGGGCTAGGAGCAAATGTTACACCACCACTGGCAAGGTCACCACATCCACAAGTAAGTGAGGAGTCAGAGGGGGATCTCCCAGCTGCTGTGACTGTAGGCAGATGTAGGCATGTACACTATGCTCTCACCCTGACCAAGAGGCAAGGGATAGCACACATGCTCATTACCTATGGGCTGCACCTTTCATCCTATGCACATAGATGGAGTAAAATTGATGTCAGGCAATGCTCACAACCTTTACTTCTCCATGTAATGGCTGTGTACTTCAAGCATCAGACAGACGAAGCCCCAAATGATAACAGTTGTGACTGCAGGACTATCAAGGTAAGTGCTGAACCTTTAATATAAAAATAAATGTGTTGCAAACATGAATGAATGGCAGATACTTGCCTAACTGGTACCTGTAGCTGTAGCTAAGTAGAATGTGTGTGAGCTGACCAGCAATGTCATCAATATCAGACATAACTAACATCTGTACTATATACTTAATGCATTTTACCAAAATTCATGACCCATACTACTGAAATACCCACTGTAGGAAAAGCAGTCCAAAAAGTGCACTTACCCTACACTCCCATAAGTGGGCAATAAGCATGACTGAAAACAATCTCCTCCCTTTCGTGTTCCCTAGCTACACATTACCATTCAGTGTAGATTCTGTTCTCTGAGCACTCTGAAGAGGGAATTGAGGTGTGAACTCCTTAGAATTTCTGAACACCAAACTTTTGACTTCATGTAGCTGATGTAAATATAGGGAAACCTCTGTACCACTGTTAGGTGCTAATGGCTTGCAACTGTGAATGATTACTCTGACTGAAGCAAAACACAGTAATGCACAGACACTCTTAACTGAAGTCGGTGTCTTAGTGAGGATACACTTACAAAGTGTGGAACTAACTGCAGTGAGCTTTAGAACAAAACCAAGCATCCCACGTATATATTTCCTTGGCACAATACCACAGCTTCCTGCCTTTGCTGAAAACTGTTGTTGACTGTATGTACTTATATCAGGTCTACTTCACATGCTGGATGTTACACAATAATGACAGTAAAAGCACTGAGATGAAAACAGCGAAAATACAGAAGCATGATAGTTAAAATAATGAAATTCATAACATCGAAAAAGCAGTCACAGATATTAGAAACCACTCCCAACACCCTATATGCTTTTATTAGTGTGAACACAAACACAAGATGTTATACATCTCCAAGATATACCCTGTTTCCAAATGTCACTTTTAATGTGCACAGTACATAGAGCAAAGGTCACATATAACCATGATGTGTTTTAAACTAAAAGAAATGGGCGCAGTACAAACACTATGCAGTTTACATCTTGGCATAGCTATACCTTTAAGTAACTCCATAGTATCATACTTGGTTTATGCTGCAAAACAAATGCAAACTGATTATGCTTTTGCAATAATTTTTTTCTTTTTGGAGATTAGAACAGGAAAGATATAAATGAACTGTAAGGTTTTACTGCCTTGTAGCTTGGGGTTTCTTAAAGCTACAGCTATGCTACTTAAGATATAAACTGCACAGTATTTGTATTATTAATTCCTAATTTATTAAATAGCTGTGTATTACTTTAAAATAGAGTATGTTGTCATGAGAGTCTTGCAGTATGCACTGTGCATGTTGAAACTAATATTATGATATTTACTATATCTTTTAGACTATATCTTTAAAGTTGCATTTGTCTTCACATCAACAGAATCATATAGAGTGTTGTGAGTGGTGTCTAACATCCACAGTTGGCTTTTCAATGTTACTAATCACATTATTTTCAGACTTCATTCATCTGCATTTCAGCTTTTCATCTCACTCTTCGAATGGTTGTTATTATTTAACTTTGAGCATGTGAAGTAGAACCTTTGTATCACACCTTGAAAGAAATATAAGAGAATATACACTACACATTACACGTGCGATAGTAAAACAGAGAAAAGGGAAGGATTTCCAGAAAGCAAAGAGACGGCAATGCTACAGGTATGCAAACATGTTCATAAATATTGTATGATCACTCATTCCACTAAATACATTATCTACACATTTCCAATCGACTGAGAATATTCAACTGTACGAATTGTTTAATACTGGATATGAAATGTGAATTGCTTGTATGCATATGATTTGATTGGTATTGCAAAGCTGTGTCTGTGGCAAAGAATGATAACCCACTACATCTGTTTCCATGAAGAAAGGCGTTCTCCACTCTTTATCTTAAGCAGAGAACTGCATTTGCTTGGCACTTAACATCATGCAAACAGGGAAGGCAAAGCCAACAGTTATTTATGTAGCAAAACTTTTTCCCCAGCATTTCAAAAATAGCCCAAAGCATGCACATCATACTAGCTGTCAGCAATTTTTCTAATAACATATCTTGCAAGCCTGACACAGGACACATTAAGAACAAACACACGTATTCTGCAGCTAACACCTATCAGGTCAGTGACTGTATGCCCCAATTTGTACACAGCTTAGCAATGAGCAACAGTGGACATTGCTACTTCAGAAGTCCAAGTTGAATTCCTGAAGTCTGAATCACACATGCACTAATGACCTTCTCTGCATTATGCTTTATGAAGAGGTGTATCGCATGTCTTACTCTGGTACCTGAGCTGTAACCCTCCAATACATGGAAATGCATTCATAAGCACAAGAGAAGGGCACTGACATGTGCTTGAATGAACACATACTGTTTTGATATTTATGTGTGCCCTACAGCAATGCACTTGCAAATGATATATCAGCACTTGGGCCATTGTCAAACAGACTCCAGAATTACAGCGCTTAACTGCATTGTTACATTTGGTATAAGTTTATAATGATACTGGACATTGGTCATCCATGATTATATCCCAGAGATACTGTCAGTAACTTCTATTAATGTGGACATACCTTCATCTGAATATGAAGACACATAAATCCATCATTGCAGCACTGGTGTTTCCAAAATATGTATTTGTATGTGTGTCTTATCTACACAACATCATGAGAAACAGGTACATGTCTATCCTACTTCTGCAATATGTATTCATGACAGCTTCTTTCACCTATTCTGCCAGGATGTATTTATATGTACTTTTGCAAATTGTTCTCACACAATCATATCATAAGCCCTGGCTTTACAAATAAATCTCATAACAGTATGTGTTACCTGTGACACTACGATGATGTCAACATCTATAAAGTGCACTCTGACAGTGTTGCAATCAAATATCTGTGGTGTACTCGGCTTTTTATAACTTCTATAATTGGATTGGTAAAGGTTCTAATCACACAGAAGTCAACGTGTGTGTGTGTGCTTGTGTGTGTGTGTGTGTGTGTGTGTGTGTGTGTGTGTGTGTGTGTGTGTGTGTGTGTGTGTGTGTGTGTTGTGTGTGTAGTCATAAGAATATAAGTCCAAGTCCTGCTGCTGTCACTCAAGTAGCATAACATTGAAAACTACATTACACAAGTAAATAAGATTCCCTCCACCTACAACACCTAACTAACAAACAAACACACTTTTTACTACATTTCTGCAGGTGGGCAAGCCCCCCTGCACCCCCTATGTTGCGGGCTCTGCCCCCCCGTAAATTAAATATACCAACTCCAAGATCACACTACAGTGGAAAAAAGTTAATTTCCTAACCTCAGTATATAGTGATTTTTTTCTCGCTGTTCACATAATGTCCTTTTTTCAAAACACTGAGGATATCATCATCTCAAGGATGCATGCACACATTGTGAAGCAGAACTCCTGCATTACCCTCTGCAAACCATCTCCAGATCAATTCATGTATGATTGCTAATTCTGTCATGGGGTGGTGCATGTCACATATGGACAGAGGCAATCTGTAGTAAAATCAAACACATAAGCACATATCCCTACTATCTTCCATCACATAGCTATAGTCTTTGGGTTTAAATTGTATAATAATGGCTAGGATTTTATGCGCTCTTATCTGGTAGCCTAGTAATGTCCTATGACCCTCTGAACATTGCACATTAATGTAGTTGTCATCCATCTGTACTATGTTGATATCTAGATGCAGTGGAACCCTACAACAGTGTATTCCAATCTGTGATTTCAGCTACTGTATTGATGGCTGCTCCTGCCATTTGGTTACATGTTCCTTCCATAACAGCTACAGTAATATGCCTCCTGTGGACTGCTGACATGGGATGATTCTATGTATATTGTTGCCTTACTAAAGCATGTGTTCTTGTACTGAAGTATATCAATATTCTACACAGTTCTCATTAATCACAAGGACAGCTGCAGTATGGCACATGTGAGCATGTGTATACCTAGCATCTGGAAATGTTATCTGACATACAGAATATTGCATCAAACTGATTACACGGGCATGTACAGCTGGGTTCATCCACATGTTATGCTGTTATATACACAAACATATGACGTGTTGAGATTCTCTTGCAGTCTTTGGGAATTCATTCTATGCAATACTGTGTTGCTGTTCACAAGGATTATACAGGTGTTCCTCAGCAGCACTGTGTGACTGTAAGCATTTGTATCACTAACTGTTCAGCACGAATTGCATCCACTTCAGTTGTAATGTCTCCATATATGACATCAGGACCCTCACACACACATTTCCACTGATAAACATATAGGCACATGATGTACAACTGATGTAATGACATGAAATAGGTAGAGTAATATGACTGTGTCAATAGTTCCACTATATTGCATGTAATTCATACCCAAGGTTTTATTTGGAGGTGGTGTGCAGTCTGAAGTCCAACTGTACTATAGGTACAGATGTAGTGTGACTGTATGGCATCATGGACATACCACTACATCACATCAATATTACCACTTGATAGTTTGCATGAACATATATGGATGTATGTTAGGATTTCATGACAGTATAACATTTTCACTGGCAATGTCAGGGGGACAGTGATCATGTGATACATGTGTTGAGGTTTGACATGCACTTATAGAGGGTGCTCCATGTATTGTTTGGTACATGTACAATATCACAGTGACAGCTTCCTCAATCATTGAGACTTGATTTTGCACTGGTGTACTTACTGTACACGTGGGCATAGATGATATATTCCCATCAGTCTCACATACTGCTGTACCCTTCATTATAATGGATCACGTCTTAATTCACAGACCAATTGCAGATTCTTCAAACAATATCCATTACTATTACATCTGGCAAATGCATGCAGTACCCAGCCAATCTGTGTAGGGAACCCACTCATAATAGTGTGGTGTCTGTGTGTGTTGTTATCTGTATGGCCAATACCTACAAAAGCTGGGGATGCTTTAGTCAAGTGTATCACATTTGGCACAGTGAGCTCCCATACATCTGGTAGGCTACACAGAGCTATTATTTGGGATGCATAACCATTAGGATTTGACAATGTATACTTCTCTTCAAGGTGTTCTACTAGATGCTTCTGTAATACATCTTTCTGTCTCGCACCCAGTAAAAACACAACCCAGTGACAACATTGATGGCATGAGTTTGATTCTTGCAGGAAGGGATTGTGGATTATTTGTTCTACAGACCTCTCAACTGGCCAGGATTGGCCCTGATTTCAACTCTGTTTTTAGCACTGTCCTTCTTAACCCCTCCAAAAAATGGTCATTTTTGTGGATGGGTTGGTGAATTCCCATTATAAAATACTGACAATCATTATAGTTGTATACATCTGCAATTGCAGAACAGGTATAAGCTATACTCAAATATTCTGTCCATGCTGTAGATTAATGGTCATAATATTTTAACTGTGTGGATGATTGTGCCTTTTTCCTGCTTACATTTGTTCAAGAGTCACATATCAGTCATATTCAAGCAAGTTAGTTTGCAGATCTTCAGATTATACCAGGACTTGAAAATGAAACCCAGCAGCTAGGAAAACCAAATTCTTACCTTATTGACACACAATTGTTTTGTGCTTTCATCGTGGTGACTAGACTTATATAGAATAAAACAATGCATACAGGATTGTGATTTTATAACAAGCTTAAACTGAACATGATGAGCAAATATTATTGAAGGAAATCATTAACAGCAGACAAGTTAGATTTATGAAGCCTGATAAAGGTGGAGGGTTGGTGGCAATGAATACCAAGGACTATATTAATAAGATGCTTGAGATGTTATACAGCGACACCTATGAAGAGGATTCAATCAATTAATGGAATATTGCTTACCAAAGAATTGATACCTTGTTACACGACTTACAGTAGAAGATTTTATTTCCCCAGAATGATTATGAATTTCTTATGGTGACCAATCCAAGGACCCCAACTATTTTCGAGATCCCTAAGATGCATAAAAATCTTGTGGATCCCCCTTTGCAGCTGATTGTGGACACAAAATTTTCTAAGAATTTCACTATAGTTACATTCATCGACCATCAACTTAAGGAGAGAGGAAGCAATATTGACCATTTTTATAAGGATTCATGGGACTTTTTAACAAGAATTCGGAAAGCCTTATACAGTGATAGTTTGATTTTTATTACCATTGATGTTAAGGATCTTTTTTCAGTCATTCCTCATGATATTGGTTTAGAGTAATTTTACAATTATTTATGTATTAACAGTAATCTTGACCACAACAGGATTAAACTTTTAAGAGATTTAATGGAGACGGTATTGTAGAACCATTTCATCTTTTTTGAGGGGCAGTTATTTAGGCAATAGACCAGTGTGGCAATAGTTACAGCTTTGTGCCAATTTTTGCCAACTTAGTCATGCCTCAATGGGAAGATGTTTCTGTGTTCTCCTCTCCTTTTAATGAGTTTTGGTACCTGCATGGACATCATGTTGATGATATTGTAATTTTTGGATCGGCACATTACAGAAGTTAAATGAATTCTTTGAATATTTGGATTGCATGACTGAATTTTTTAATTTTACCATGAATTTCTCCTTTGAGGAAATCAATTATCTGGATTTATTGATTTCAAAAAATAAGGTAAGGCATCCTTTTTTATACAACACATATAGAAAGCCACCTTACTCTAATACTTTTTTACATTTTAGTAGTTAGCATCTGATACATCAGAAAAAAACACTGGCAAATGGTCAGTTAGTTACACTATTAGATATGATTTCACATGAGGATGTTTTCATGCAAGACTCCATCAAACTTTAAAAAAAATGCGTTAGAGGTATGTAGCTATCCATCCAGATTTATTAATATTATTTCTGATGAGGTGAAAATCAAATGAGAAAAGGAGATTTGTTATCCTTTCATAGGTAAGGGAAATCAGCATCCATGTAATAATTTACAGTTACCATTGCTATATATTAAAAGACACTAATTCTTAACTTGATTTTTCTGCTATTAATCCAGTGGTGAGTAAAAACATTTTCTTGACCAATGAAGAACGATTCCAAGTTTTTGCTCCTTTTCACAATTTTGTTTACAAAAAAGGACATTGGTTGGAGGATGGCATTGGTGGGAGGATGGCATAATGGTTAAGGTGTTTACCTTGCAGACACAAGGTTCAGGGTTTGATTCTCACATGGGGTAACTGGCTAGGCCTTAAATGGCCCACAAGGGCAGGTAGCCTAGTACTAATCTATGAACTTTCTATTTGTTTTAAGACCTTCATTGGAAAGGTTGGAAATACTCATGGCAGTGTTAACATGAGAAAATGTGGGCACTCTAATCAATGCTGTTACACCCTGGAAGGTTCTTTCTTCTTCAGTCATGCGTATGGTGGGGTCAAATTAAGTCAAAGACAGAAATACTCAAGTGCCGGCATGGTTTATGTGGCACAATGTTAAGGCTGTCCCAGGTTCTTATAGTGGGAAAACTGAGAAACCTCTGAGGGTTAGAATATACCAACATATATATGATATTAAGACGATAGATGAGCATAATGCACTATATAAATACATTAAGATTATGAGTTCTCATAGTTTAAAATTTTACATTAGTGATGACATCATTTGATATGAGGGGTGTTCCTCTAAGTGATTTGTTGAAGCAAAAGGAACTAAGGATGCAGCTTAAGATCAATTCCACCAATGGTTGGGGTCTGAATGACATGGTGTTAATTAGTATTCTTCATTTAAAAGCATCTCTTTTTTGTAACATAGCTGCAATATTTGTGATTTTTGACTTAGGGATGTTTTTAGTATATTATCAGCTATTTGAACATTTTAAGCAATACAAAGTAATTTGGGAGTAGCGCAGTGTCAGCCATTATAAATTATTCAGTAAAGTTACATGAATTATTTTGAGCTTCACACTGTGTTAGTTCCATGTTTTTACAGCAAAAATGTAAATGTTGATCAATGTTTTAGTGCAGTGCTCAGGTTGTATTGATTGTATGGTTTTCAAAACTTATTAAGAGATACTGCATAATGCTAGTTTGGTTTTTAAGTTTTCCACATCTACAGGCATTTTTTGTATGTGTGTTTTTGTTTCTTTTTTATGATGGGTTTTAATTGTTTGGTATTCAGGTTATTTATTGATATTGAGGTTGTCCAATAGTGACTTTTTCATATGGGAGGGGTTTATCTCTTTTAAAACCACAATCCTGTATGAATTCTTTTATTCTGAAGAAGTCCAGTTGCCACGATGAAAGTGCTAAATGACTGTATGTCAATAAAGTTCGATTTTCCTAGCTCCCGGTTTTTCTTTTTGTTCAATCAGTTTTTACGTGGCATTTTTGATGATTATGCACATACTGCCTATTGTATATACCATCCTTGCTAAATGTTCTCTCCAGTGAGAATGTCAATGATGCTCACATTACAACCATTCACCCCGCTGACATGTAACCTTGTGTGACCATTGCATATATACTATTATGTGTGATGATATAATATTCTCACACACCAGGTGTAAACAGCAGTACATAGAGAGCTATCGACATATGTGCTGAATTCTATGCTATTGACTTGCCTTGTACATACATTGATGTATCCCACTTAGGGACACTGCCATATTTACCATGCCCTTTTACTCTTTATTCATTCCTATCATTCATGTCTCTGCCAATTTTCATCAGCACACTTTAACTGACCAGTGCATGTTTCCTTGTATGTGCCCGTGCTGTCCCCCCATCATTTCAATTTGCAAATAATTGTAGTAGTGTACATTGCACTCAGTACACTTTCCTTTACTGTGCTAATACTGCTGTTATTGCAATATTTTCACCACTGGTAGTCATTATGGCTGTCCATGCATGTTTGCTCGTAAAAAAACTTGAATTCTTCTTGTTTCTGTGCTCATGGTGCTCTGTATGGTTTCCTAGGGGCAGCATTGTTGCTGGCCATGAAACCATGGTTGTGTAAGTGTGTGATGAGCAGTATGAATATGCAATTATCGGTACTGCTCATTACACTAACATGTAAACTCTGAGTAGGCTTCATGCAAGGCCTATACAGAGTTTACGGAATTTCCAAGACAGATTTCTTTAAGTAAAACACTAGGAACAGATAGATGCAATTGTGTCTATAAAAGACAACAAAAACATTTCTGCAAATCTTCTTGCATGGAGTATGTGACCTGTATAAAATATATAACAAAGCTGTTAAAGAATAAGACTGGATTGTCAAAAATGCATAAATTTAGTTTACTGCTCCTTGAAATGTTACTTCATATCTAGAAAACGCATGACCTTGCTTGGTCTTCCCCCAGAAATATATGTCTGTGGAAAAAGAAAACCTTACATTCAGAATATGGGAAAACAGGAAATAGTGGCCTAGGCAGTTTAAGCAGAGGGGTTACTTTTTGCCTCGTTTCTAAAGTGTGAACATTGGATTACATTCCTATATAGAGTTTACATTGTAAAATCTATAGGTTGTAAAATTTACAACAGTCATTGGGGCTTACAAGTCAAAGACAGAAAACAAAAGTGATTTTGTGTGTGTGTGTGTGTGTGTGTGTGTGTGTGTGTGTGTGTGTGTGTGTGTGTGTGTGTGTGTGTGTGTGTGTGTGTGTGTGTGTGCGCATGTAATAATTCTGGGCATGTTTTCAGTCACTGTTGGTTACTGCTGATAATATAACATATAACACTGGAAGGTATTGAGCTACAACCAATGTACATAAGCCTTTGAGATGCCAATAATTATAACTCTGTTCAGGAGATGAGCATTATAAATATTATTTGGTTTTTGTCAGGTGTCAGCTATTACCCCAGAGAGCAGTACACATTTGCCACACTTTTAATGCCAGTTGCAGGGTATATTTAAAGTCCATACTATCTCATATTAATTGACAATAGCAGTGTGGACTGTGAGAGCATAGCTCCTGTCTGTGATGCCTGTCAGTAGTGCAGTAATATTTTCAATATGCCAATCTTTCACTCCATCTGCCCCATTCATATATGTTAGTAAATCCTGCCCATCATGTAAAACCCATGTGGAACCTTTTAGTTAACCAATTTTTCATGAGCATTGTTAGAAACTGAAGTTGCTAAAAATCATGAAGTGATATGAATTAATACTACTGAACACTAACATTGGCAACCAATTACTTATTCTCACTTATTCTCACTTTGGGGCATGAGTATGTTCTGGTGGTCTGTAGCACTTGCCTTTTCAAAATGGATTGCACTGCTTTGGGTATAGATCACAAACCAACTGTCAAATAGCAATGCATCCAAATTAGTAAGATATTACAATATTTACATTTTTTGAGAATGCGAACAACTGATAAAACTGTAGGGCAGGCAGATCAAATTTTGGTGTGATGCACAGTCGCCAAATATAAAGTGCTGTGAATGGAATACAGAGCAAGTGCGCAGGATGGTTGAAGTAGGAGGGATCATGGTGCTGATGTCAGTTATTAGTTGCTAATTTTTAAAGACTTAAACAATGTGCAGTAGCATCAATAAAATATAAGTAGTTCTTCCACTGCTTAAAGTATTATTGATGCATTTCTTGCAGTCGTAGTTATAGGAAGGACCATCGGACATGTTCCTCCAACTTTACAATATCATCAACTTGTACTTCCCAACATTCCAATCACAAACTTTGCCCCATGTCGTGTCTGAAATTGTCAGATGTAAGAATAGTGCATATTTTGGCATGCACTTCTTTCCATGAAAAAGACATCTGAAAGTATTGCTGTGATTTACTGCCTTCTGTCTGGCTCACTCTGCAAATCAGGGAGACAGCACTAACATTTCACTGCCTTTCTTGGAAAGAAGACATGTAGTAGATATGTGCTTGCTTGTTAATGACTGCTGAGGTGCCAAAATATTAGTTACTTGTGGAAAGCAGCCAAAAAGTGGTTTTAATAAGAGAAGTACTTAAGGTGCAGTCTTAGTGAAAGTCCAAAGACAGCAGTTAAGATCCTCTGACTGGTAAGAGTGCATGTGCAAAAAGGAACTCTATACCAAGTCCAAAGTTGCAATACCTCAGGGCATTCTCTTTAATGTGAGATGCAGTGATATTGGAGTTAGTATTTCTCTTTAATGTGAGATGCAGTGATATTGGAGTTGGTATTTCTCTTTAATGTCAGATGCAGTGATATTAGAGTTAGTATGTCTCTTTAATGTGAGTTGCAATGATATTGGAGTTAGTATTTCTCGTTAATGTGAGATGCAATGATACATTAGAGTTAGTATTTCTCTTTAATGTGAGATGCAGTGATATTGGAGTTAGTATTTCTCTTTAATGTGAGATGCAATGATATTGGAGTTAGTATTTCTCTTTAATGTGAGATGCAGTGATATTGGAGTTAGTATTTCTCTTTAATGTGAGATGCAATGATATTGGAGTTAGTATTACCCTTTAATGTGAGATGCAGTGATATTGGAGTTAGTATTTCTCTTTAATGTGAGATGCAGTGATATTGGAGTTAGCATTTCTCTTTAATGTGAGATGCAATGATATTGGAGTTAGTATTTCTCTTTAATGTGATATGCAGTGATATTGGAGTTAGTATTTTTCTTTAATGTGATATGCAGTGATATTGGAGTTAGTATTTCTCTTTAATGTGAGATGCAGTGATATTGGAGTTAGCATTTCTCTTTAATGTGAGATGCAATGATATTGGAGTTAGTATTTCTCTTTAATGTGAGATGCAGTGATATTGGAGTTAGTATTTCTCTTTATTGTGAGATGCAATGATATTGGAGTTAGTATTTCTTTTTAATGTGAGCTGCAATGATATTGGAGTTAGTATTTCTCTTTAATGTGAGATGCAGTGATACTGGAGTTAGCATTTCTCTTTAATGTGAGATGCAGTGATATTGGAGTTAGTATGTATAAATAACAGGAGTGAGGGCATAACCCACTTGAATACCTCCCAACTGTTATGATTTATTTCTTTTTTATTTTATTTTGACATTTGTTGACCGGGTTAGTCTGACTGAACCTGATCCCATTTTCAGTGGAGGCCCGGGGAGAAAATCTCCATACAGAACAGTAAGTACAGAAATCCTAAATTACAAGTCATATTCTAATACAGAGGTAATTGAAGATACCAAGAAATCTCAGTAAAGTGCAATAACAAATAAATCTACAGGCAGTGCAGTATAAGATACTAGAAGTCAATAGTGGCTACTAGAGTTAGATATACATCTCAGGACACAATACAAGGTAGAACAAATCAGGTAGCTCTGGAGTAAAGAGATCTGACTCAAGTAGAGTAGACAAGGGTAGTACACAGGGGTGATAGAAAGGACACCAGAATAAAGAATAGTGTGATGCTAAAGTAGTGGGGGTAGTACAAACTGGATGGGGAAGTAGATAAAAAGGAGTCAGGGAAATAAGGGAGCTACACAGTAACAGAGTTAGGTAGGGCTTTGACAAGAGCAGATCCAGCAGTTTATTAGTGTTTCTTATAGGTTCATAACTTAGTACTAAGCTAACGAACTTGTGGGCCATTGTAAGCCTAGCCAATTATACCAAAAGTGAGAATCAAACCCTCTACCTTAAGTCTGTGAGGTAAACACCTTAACCGTCATGCCAAACCTCACCCCATAGAGTTATCATTGTGGCCCACAAATTTAGCCATTCTCCTCCTTAATATTCTGATTTCTTCATAATGTCAAGCTTGTTTAAAGGTCCATACCTTATTAAATAAATAACCTAAGCCTATAAAAAACTCACAGCCAATAACTATATAGGGTTTAACATATAAAGACCTTCTAGAGTGAAAAAAAAAGACCCACTGTTATGTTTTTAGAGGCAAGTGCTATACTTTTAATACTCAAAGATTTAGTTATATCCCACTGTAAAGACACTTTATGGCATTCTAGTGAGTTTCAAAATTCATCCCATTTAGTTGTCAAATGTGCTTCATTTTGTACAGATGTGTGACTCAGAATTATACTTTTCTCACTTCTGGTGGGGACCATCCATAGCCCTGTTGAGAAATGAGAAGACTGATAGTAAGCCATTGTTTTTAGGTCATATGATCTCAAAAAGAGACTGTTTGGTTAGTTTGATTGCTGATTGTTCTATTCCAGCAGTCATGGCCTGAAACTGAACATATGATATTTAATTCCTGAAAACTGCTGTTCTTTCAACTTTGCTGAAGTCTGAAATATGATATGGTCTTTCTGAAGAGAGGGAGAATTTGAAATTAGACCGACATATACTTATGCCCTCTGTCACCCAGATGTAGTCAACCTGCCAGAGTGGTAATTAATAATTTAATTATTTTGACTTTGTTCACTCATTCTACTGCCAAATGGTTGTCCATGACTTCAAATCAAGGAAGGATCTTCAGGAATCAACCAAATGGGTGGGACTATTTGGTACGGGGCTATATTATGTCAGGTCGTCATCAATCATGAATACAATTTTACACTAATAGCACATTGTAAACTATTACACATGCTGAATAGTTTTTCTCTGCAAAATAAAACAAAAAGGAGTATTTATTTCACACATATGAGGAGATTATAGCCACTTTATTGATAATACACAGCTGAGATGTCTGTGATCAAATAAAAATGTGCACAGTAATTTATTTAAATTTATTTCACTCAGACACACACTAACCCAGCCAAGCCACACTTGGTCATAGACTACCTCATTGCCCATCAAATTATAGCCATTTTGCTGACTCTTTACATCTTATATATCTGATTATGATAAAAGTAAAAAAAAAATAATAGTAATGGTCAGAATAATACATTTAGTCTTGTTTCAGTCAAACACTGGTTATGTCATTTCAGATCAATGAGTATTTAAATGTGACCAAACAACAGTCGAGGGGAATTTCATTCATTCACAGGCTTCTTCTGCTGACCTATCACTTTATTGATGGTGTACACCACAAAATATATGATTATGATCAAATAAATGAATAAGTAAATAAACTATGTCCACATTAACGTATTCCAAATCACTGTTGTCACGGAGTGAAACCCACTGCAACCCCATGCATTTTTCTTTCTCTCTCTCTCTCTCTCTCTCTCTCTCTCTCTGTCTCACACACAAATTTAATAAGTTAAATTAACTGTGTTGTACAACTGCCTAAAAGAATAAATCATGTAGACTTCAGTGCAGGCTGTAGTGTTTTGGCAATGGGACCTTTTTGTGGATCTATTGCTGACTCTTCATTAAACACAGTTTTTTGTGGGTAGGTTTGACAATTAATGTTCATCTCTTTTCTGTCTGAATATTCAAGTATTATTCAGATACCTGTATGAAGAGATCATAATACACCACAGCTCCTTATTAATCTTGATGTCCATACACTGAGAAAAATATCATACAATAAGCATTAGTCTGTAGTGGGCTATCACTACACTACTAGCTTATAATGTAAAAATCTCAGTCTACCCCATATATTAAAGTCTGAACTTAGAACACTGATGTGCTGTCATGTATCAGTCAATATTCTGTGTCTCAGGAATGAATATTCCAGTTTAAGTGTACCTTTTACACTATCCATCCCTCTTTTCCACAACTCTACTGCAAACTTACTAGCCAGTGTAGATCAATGTGTATATTTTACCTAATCAGCCACTGTACCTAGATAGCACGTGCATATAAGTTACTGAGCATGTGCAAGATCGGTGCCATTTTGTATAGTCAGCCAGAGTGAGTGCAGGCATGAATGGAGATGCACATGCGAGTGTGTTTCAAGTAAATAAGTCAGTTAGTTAGCTTATGAAGTTCGAAGTATATGTTCCAGTTAAGCTCCTGATGTGTCTATGTACAATAAATTACTTAAATGCATACCCAATCTCAGTGTCTCATTTGAATACATGAGACATGTGATATGGTTTCAGAATGGGATCCAAAGTTGAAGCAGCTTACAAACCATGAGGCATGACGTTAGAAGTTGAGAAATATATAGGAATGAACTTGCAAACAAGTCAGCGGTTATTCAAAGGTACTTAAACTTGTTTAAATGATTTTTCAGTCACTGAATGTGTAGTGAAGCATTCAAAATGTTCAAAATAATTATTGAGATAAACAAAATGGCTGAAATAGAGACATATTGATAAAAGTGTTTGAAATAATTTCCAAAGTGTTTAAAATGTATGAAAAGGCTAAAACATCCAAATTTTTTCACAATGTATGACTTTTTTGCATTAACTAAAACTTTTCGAAGTATCTGAAGTGTGTGGAATGTTCACAACGTTTGCAGTGTTAAAATAAAGCCTTTTCAGAGAGATTGTTGTGCAGTTGGGCAAAATAACAAGTACCTGGTTTATGCTTATATTTAAACAAATATTGTTGTTATGGCAGAGGGATTTGACAGACCTGGACTGCTGGTGTTTGATAACAATATTGCTGAGAACTGGGAAGTGCTTGAGGAAGAATATGATATTTTCATAAAGGCTGCATTTTCTGATAAAGATGCACACACAAGAGCACTTATGCTTCTCAATGTAGCTGGCTTGGAAGCCATTGAGAGGGAATGTTCATTTGTGTATGCACCTGCCATGCATGCAGGGGAGGAGGAGAACTGCCATACTGTGATACAGACTGAAACACAAGAAGACCCTGTGTGCTTAAAATGTAAACTTAGAGAAATATGTAACCTACAAATGGATATTACAATGGAAAGGCACATATTTTACACAAGAAATCAAAAGCCTGGTGAAACTATAGCAGCATATATTACTGACTTGAGAAATAAAGCAAAAACATGCAGATATGGGGATTTATGAGATGTTGATTAAAATATACCTATATTCATATTCGACATTAGGCACCTGCGAAACCCACGGCCGCGGGGTGCCCCCGATTACCTCCCCGCAAATGAGGGCCCCCATTCAGCAGCCGCAGGTTGCTCTGATTGCGTTGCTCTTTATCGGCTCGGCTCCTCATGGACTTCCGCATAGTCTGGCTTCCTGGACCCTGCCGTCACCACTAAAATCGGAACTGTGTTTCCGTTTTTTTTTTTTTTTTGATTTGCTGACAAGCTGCACTCAAGCAGGTCCACTCGCTGAAACAAGGGATCTGATTGTCTGCAGCAGCCTGTGAACTAAGTCCTTTTTTTTTTTTTTGAAGTAGGAAGAAAAGCAGAGACAGCATGCATTGTATATATTCAAGCTGTCAAATTGTCAAGTCATTGTCTGAGTAGAACATGCAAAAGATGTCATACAGAGAATGTCCATTTCCTGACTGGGTAGGTGGGAAAACATGCTAGAAAAATATGAAGATCAGTAATTCATGTGTTCTCAGATAATAGCCTAAAGGGAGGTAAATGTAGCATTTGCATTTGTCACTAGCCTTCATAGAAGACTTCTTCATCCTTTTGCTGTTTTGAGTATTGCCATTGGGAGGAAGTTTTAGGTCCTCACTTCTTTGTCCTACCATGCAGTAGATTCCAGATACTTTCTACTGAAATTACACTGTTTCTAACTTACATTAATGCTGGACCTTGTGGTTCTGTGAGAGGATCCAACAGTAGAAATCAACCTACTGGAGTGAAGAAAAGCTTCCAAAAAGCATAGATTTTTTTTTTCATATTGCACTTAGTGGGTAATGAGAAACTTTGAAAAAAAGCCCTGGTTCTTGCATTGTAAAATATAGGGTAAAAGCACAAGCAATTCTTATAAAGGCCATCCTGTACAACTGAATCAGTCTTTTAGCTGTGTTTTTAAAGGTTGTGTTCAAGCACATGTTATCCTGGTAACTCCCCAGAAACACACTATTATTGTCTTGGGTGAGCCATATTCTGTGAAAGCATATATTTGTTTCCCATTTCAGTATGCCCGTTAGAAACAATGTACAATGGTATTTAATAAGTCTCCACAAGTTTATAATTCACTGAATCTTCAACCAGACCAAAACAGCACAATGTTGAAAGATTCAACCCAATCAAAAAAAAGTTTCTTAGAAGTGTTATTTTTTTTTACAGTGGACATCCCTCCTTTGTGCCATTCTTATTAACTTCACAGTCACAAAAAGTATGGTATAAAGAGAAAAGAACACATATGGAGAATCACTGGTGGGTCACACACAGAAGCAGTATATACAGTTATTTTCTGTAGATTATATGGATTGCTGAGTTAAAAATTGACTGGTTAAAACTGAAAAGTTTAAATCTTATCCAGTGAAGTTGCATTGATTAGTAGTGTAACAAGTTCTATGTCTATTTTAAACCATTTCATCCATTGTCTGGCGATAAAGTCCCTTAAGGTATCACCTCTCATGTTCTAAATTAGTTTGAGGATGCTTATGCTATTACACCAGCCCTTTTTGAACATTCGTCCACATTCATCGTGGGAGCCTCACACTACCACTCTGCCTTGGTAACCTTTTAGAGTGTTTACATCAGTTTGGGTTTGTTCATAAAGTGGATTCTTAGTTGGACCACAGAGATTGTTTTCTTTTGCTTCTTTTTCCATCCCATCCATTAGAGACTGTAGCTTTTAGCTGTTCCCCAGTATTCCATCATTCATGGGTTTTCATGCTTAGTATCAATATCCCAGTGCATATCTGCAATGTCAGGTTCTCCCCTGTGGAAGAAGCTCCCCTGTTGTGGTGTAGATGGCCACAGTACCAATACAGAAACCAGAGAGTTGAGTTGTCATATTGTTAGCAGAGTGGTTTTCTGTGCCCTAGCTGCTCCCCTTGTGTTCTCGAATGTCCCATCATGGGGATTACACAAACAAGGAGTGGTGCCATATGTGTGGTATAGCAGTTCAAGTCTGACACCCCTTGATGGTGAATGTCTTCTACACTGGCCTCTATCCTTATGAGGAACTAAAACCATGTCCACATCCTTGGACATAGCCGGCATTAGGGACCCTCCAAACCCGCGGCTACGGGGAGCCCCCGATTATCTCCCCATGTACCAGGCCCCCCATATGAAGCAGCCGTGGGTTTCAACATCGCTTCCACTCCTTGCTTGGCGCCTTGTTCATTCGGAGCACCGTCGCACGATTCCGCTTTTTTTTTCCCTGTAAGAACTTGCTTTCTTGATGGCTGCAGCCAATCAGGTCTCTTGCTATACTTGTTAGCTGCTCTCAGTCAGGTCTGCTTCAGTGAAGCAAGGGACCTGATTGGCTATAGCAATCAAAAAGCAAGTTCTAGCTTCTTGATTGGGTTTAACGTAATATGTGGTCTGTTGGGTCACTTCTTTGGATTGTTGGCATTAGGTACATATCTGAACTGTCCAGATTTTTAAGAATATCCAGAATTTTGCTTTATATTTTTGTTTTTTTCTTCATAAAATTTGTGGTTTTCTTATACAGTAATGTGTACTGAAGTCACTAAATAATAGCAGACACATTCATTTAAATTTTAGACTTTATATCCTTCAGAAAAATGTATGCTAAAGCAAAGTCTGAAAGCAAATTTGTAAGTTTATATAAGCAATATTTAAAAAGTGCCCCTATTTTTAAGCCTTTGTACCCCTATTATTTTTGGCTTTGTCCAACTTTTTCATGCTAAGATGTTGAGAGGTATGCTGTGAGGATGGATAGAGGATGCAGGTTTTGCTGGAATGACATTGGGACCAGCAAAGCGGCTGTATTTTAACTGCCCTTGTAAGAGCAATTTCTAAAAGATCTGAAAAACTGTCATTCTGAGGGCAATTTAAAAGGACTGAGCAGGTCTGGTCTGTGTGTAGTAGAAGCAAGCAGAGGATTAGTAGCAGCCTTCTATCGACTGCAGAAAAGGTAAGTTTCTGGGGTTTTTTTTAACTTTATTTTTTGCTGGGGGGGGGCCTAGGGAGAGGATTGTATAACTTTTTTTCTGCAGAGTTGTTACACTAAGATGATTTGTGTGTGTGTGTGTGTGTGGGGTGGGGGGGGGGGGGTTATGGTTGTAACAGTTTTATTTTATCTTTGTCCAGAATTCTTCTGCTAAGAAACTGAGGAAGGAAGGCTTGTTTTTAATTAATGTCCAGATTTGATGTAGTTCTTTATCGTCTTGCATAAGAATGTTCAGTATTGCATTTTTGTTTTGTGTACACTTGTGCTGAAATATTGGTAGGGGGGATAGTGGCTGTGAGAATGCTGCAGAATATACAGATGTTTTAATGTATACCAATGCAAACCCTGTTTTGCTAGTATGTTTTGTGTATACCGGCAATGTTTACAACTATGCCTGATGCTACACCTTTGTTCTATGATAATTTTTTGCTCTGTCCAGAATTATTGTGCTGAGAGGTTAGGAGGGGGAGTTCGTGGCTCTGAGAATGTTGCAGAATGTACAGCTGCTGTTTTAATGTATACTAATGCAAACCCTGTTATACTAGTATTGTGTACACCAGCAGCATTTACAACTATCCCTGATGGTACGCCTTTGTTCT
Source organism: Protopterus annectens (assembly GCF_019279795.1). Classification (NCBI taxonomy): domain Eukaryota; kingdom Metazoa; phylum Chordata; order Ceratodontiformes; family Protopteridae; genus Protopterus; species Protopterus annectens. Next base: position 1,921,122,370 of record NC_056739.1, on the reverse strand, counting down.
ATGATAATTTTTTGCTTTGTCTAGAGTTATTATGCTGACAGGTTCGTAGGGGGGTTACAGTCTGTGAGAATGTTGTGCAATATTCAGATGTTTGCCTGGTATTTATCTATTTTCATTAAAACATGTGGGATTACGCAATGCATTTTACTTCATAATCTGTTTTTCCAGCATCTGTATTTGCTGATGAGCACATTGTTTTTTTTATGTTATGCCTTTGTGTTTTTATTTTACTTTCACTTCATCCAGATTTATTGTGCTGAGATACTGGGGGTAAGGGCTGTGACAATTCTGCAGAATGTACTGATGTCTTAATTCATGCCAGTGCAACCCCTGTTCTACTGTCAAAGCTGATCATAGCCAAGTTACAACTATCCCTGATAATATGCCTTTGTTCTGCATGATTTGTCTGGAATTATTAAGCTGTGAGGTTAGAAGAGAGAGGTAGGGGCTGTTAGAATGTTGCAGAATGTTTAGATGTTTGACCTGTATTTTTGGTCTGTTAGTCATCAAAAATGTGACTTCACACAATGCATGCTACTGGAAAAATCTGTTATTCTACTATCCTACCATTTTTATTAGTTCATAACCACAATGTTTTAAACCCCCTAATGTTACGTCCTTGTCTTTTTTTTTTTGTTGTTTGTACCTCCTCTAGAATTGTGCTGAGACTTTTGGGGGGACTATGAGAGTTCTGCAGAATGTACTGATTATTGTAATGAATGCTAATGCAATCCTTGTTATTCTAATATCTTTCTAAGTTTATCATAGCAATGTTTGTCCTACCATCTTTATTAGTTCATAACAACAATGTTTTAAACCCCCTAATGTTTAGGTCCTTGTCTTGTTTTTTTTTTTTTTTTGTACCTCCTCTATAATTGTGCTGCGATGTTTGGAGGGACTATGAGAGTTCTGCAGAATGTACTGATTATTGTAATGAATGCTAATGCAATCCCTGTTATTCAAATATCTTTCTAAGTTTATCATAGCAATGTTTGTAACTATCCTTTATGTTACACCTTTGTTCTGTAGTTATTTTCAGCTTTGGAATTATGCTGAGAGGTTAGAAGGTTGGTAGGGGCTGTGAGAATGTTGCACAATGTCCAGATGTTTGTTAGTTTTGGTCTGTTCTTCAAAAATGTGGGGTCACACAATGCATGCTACTGCAAAATCTTATTCTAGCATCATTATTAGTTCATAAGTCCATTATTTTAAATTCTTAATGTTCAGTCTTACTGTGGTGCTGTCCATCATGTGGGGGTGTCTATGTCCTGTCTGCGAGTCTGTGTAACTGTCTGCCTCATGTCTCTGTCCTGTGTGAGGGAGTCTGTGTGGGTGTCTTTGTGTACCTCTGTGGGACTGGCTACCTTGATGCTGTACAGAGGCTTGCCATAATGTAACAACATTACTACTAAATGCCAGTCAGTGTGTGAGTGTGCTGTGGTACAGGGGCTTGTCGTAATGTAGCATTAGTATTAAATGCCAGTCAGTGTGTGAACCTCTGTGTGTGGCTACCTTGCTGTGGTACAGCGGCTTGTCATAATTTATTGACTAGGAAAGTCCGACTAGGACAGAGCCTATTTTTAGCAGAGGCCCAGGAAGAAATGCCACAGAAGCATGTCTTTGGAATGTGGGAGGAAACCACACGAACGCAGACTCCGCACAGAAGGCACCCCAGCTAAGAATTGAACCAGAGAACCTCTTGCTGGGGGGGTGACAAAGTTAACTGCTGCACCACTGCGTAGTCCCAGTCAGTGTATGTGTGTGTGTGTGTGTGTGTGTGTGTGTGTGTGTGTGTGTGTGTGTGTGTGTGTGTGTGTGTGTGTACCATTGTGAGTGGCTACCTTACTGTGGTACAGGGGCTTGTCATAATGTAACATTGGTACTAAATGCCAGCCAGTGTGTACCTTGACATTTCAAGTCTTTTTAATTGTCTGAATGTAATAACACTACACAGTGATTGTTAAATGGTGCTGCATGAGCTTGATAGGGAAGGGGCGTGATGGCACTATGGTCACACTTTTTATATTCTCCTGGGTAGGGCCCCCAACTTGAAACTTGCTGGGGGCCCCCAAAATACTAGCCCTGCCTATATTGTCTTGTGTGTGGTGTTAATAATGCTGCAGTGAGAAAGATTTTGCTTCAAGTAATGAACACTGAGCAAAGACAGAGATTTGTCAAATATATGAACTTACAGAAAAGCACACAAATATGCTTGCGAATGAGAAAAGCATGCTTCCAGTATCTGCCAAAACAAATGTTGATAGTGTACAAAATAAAGTTAAGATGAAAAAGAAATATAAACCGAAGGCTGCCACAGCCAATCTTATTTGTTAACTGTCATAATTGTGGACACAGTCATGAACCTAAATGAGATAAGTGTTTAGCTTTCAGCCAGCAATGTCACAAATGTAAAAAGTGGAATAATTTGAAAAGGCTTTGCAAGTCTAAAGTGGCACAATCTTTTATTAAAATACAGCATCCGAAGAAGCAAGTAGCTCAGACAGAGAGCTATGAGCAAACTTTCTATGTTGATGGTGTCTCTGTGATCAATGAAACAGTTACTACAGTAGACCATCAGTTGTAAGCAAAGAGTAAAATATTTTGTACTGTTCAGATTAATGGGAACCTGTAGAGCTTAAAGTAGACTTTGGATCTAAGTGCAATGTTTTAACAGCACAAATGTTTGCTAAAGGAAAAACAGGTGAGAAACTCGATTCAGCAAAGTGTGCAAAACTTGTTGCTCATGGTGGTGAAGAGATTCAGACTGATGACTTGCAGTTTTACGCAGTCAAAAGACATGTGCAGTCACTGTTAGCCCTCAAAGACAGGTTGAGAATGAGACTGATGTAATTTAGTAAAGAAGTCCATGATATAAGTATGAACAACAATGATAGTTTTACACAGAATATTTTTTGTGAATATGATGATATTTTCAAAAGCGAGCTTGGCAAACTTCCAGTTACATATTCCATGAAGTTAAACCATGAAGTAAGCTCAGTTGTCAGACCAGCAAGGAAGATTCCAGTAGCAATGCAGAGTAAAGTAAAAGCAGAGCTAGACAAAATGGTGAATTTAGGTATCCTTACTCCAGTAGAAGAGCTGACTGAATGGGTATCCTCCATGGTCATAGCTCATAAGAAAAACTCAGATGATATTCAAATATGTATTGATCCAAAAGACTTAAATGTCCTCATCATCTGATGTGTACCATAGCAGAATTAGCCACTCTCATGCCAAATTCCACTATTTTTTTCAGTTTCAGATGCAAAAAGTTCCTTTTGGCAAATTTTGCTGGATTGCAAATCTTCATTGTTAGCCACTTTCAGTACACAATTTGGTAGATATAAATTTTTTGAGAATGCCATTTGGGATAAATTCTGCCAGTTTAGTCTTTCAATGTGTAATGGAGCAAATTTTTTTCTAGTTATCCATGTGCTATCATAGTAGGCAACATTATTGTAGGGGGCAATGAAGACGAACATGATAGAAATCTCAGGAAAGTACTAGACCGTGCACATGAAGTTAATCTTAAACTGATTCCCCATAAATTCAAATTCAAACTGAAAGAAGTTACTTCTGTGGGACATTTGTTTACCAGTTCTGGCTTACAACCAGATCTGTCTAAGCAAGCAGCAATTCTTGAGATGCCAGTTCTAGAGAATGTCACATCTTTATAGCATTTTCTTGGCATTGTCAACTATTAAGGAATATCCATCCCAGACTTGAGTGAGCTTTCAGGACCATAACGTAAGTTGACACGCAAAAATGTAAACTGGTCCTGGTTGGAACAACACCAAACAGCATTTGATATTCTGAAGAAGAAAATTGCCAGTCTACCCACACTGAGATATTATGTTGTTCATAAATCTGTAACTCTTTCTTGTGATGCTTCAAAGTACAGCCTTGGTGCAGCATGTCTTCAAGAAGGCATACAGTAATCTATGCATCCAGAACTTTAACTCAAACAGAGATGCAGTATCCAGAAACTGAGAAAGAGCTTTTGGCAATAGTGTTCACATGTTCAAAGTTCAATGATTATATTTATGGAAGACCTATCCAAATAGAGACTGATCACCAACCTCTAGTGACAATCTTAAAAAAGCCAATGCATACAGCCCCAGCATGCTTGTAATACATGATGTTAAAACTGCAAAAGTACAAAATTCAATATCGTCTATCTTCTTCTTCTTCTTCTTTCAGCTGCTCCCATTAGGGGTCGCCACAGCAGATCAACTGTTTCCATTTCTTCCTGTCCTCTGCATCTTGCTCTGTTACACCAACCACCTGCATGTCCTCTCTCACCACATCCATAAACCTTATCTTAGGCCTTCCTCTTTTTCTGTTACCTGGCAGCTCCATCCTTAGCAGCTTTTTCCCAATATGTTCAATATTGTCTATACAAAAGGGAAATGTCTACAGCTTGCTGATGCTTTGCCACAAGCACCCTGACAAACAACAAAGCAGTATGAGAATGAGAAAGCAGACTTTGAAGTCATGGGACTCAGAATTTGTTCATCATCATGTCTTGATGAACTCAGAAATCATACAACTTCAGAACCAATTGTTCAGAAGCTGAAAAACACTATCAGTCAAGGATGGCCAGCATGAAAAAAACAGTTCACCACTAGACTAGGTATTTTCCTTACCAAGACAAGCTCATGATGAAAGATGGTATCATCATGAAAGGTCCAAAAGTGGCAATTTCTAAAGCATTAGGGCAGGAATATATCAAAATTTTGCATCATGGTCACCCAGGTACTGACTCTATCAAAAGAAAGGCAAGAGGCATTGCACTTTGGCTTTCTATGTCAAAAAGTAAAAGGAAGCTCTAGCATATTCAATTTCAACAGCACCAAACTGCACCAACAAAAAGATCCACTTCAGCTAAACCAGATTCCTGAATTACCATGGTCGACAGTTGCTACTGATATTTTCGAATGCAATGGTCAGCATTACTTAGTGTTTGCAGACTCTTATTCAAATTGGTTTTAAATTGACCTTCTTCCTACATTAATGTCCAACACTGTCATTATGAAATTGAAGAGACAGTTTTCTGTCCATGGTAGCCTGGACAAAGTCATATCTGACAATGATGCACAGTTTTCAAGTCAATAGTTCAAGAAATTTGCTGATTTTTGGGACTTTTGTTCATATTACTAGTATCCACAGTCCAATGGGTTAGCTGAACATGCAGTTCAGAGTGCAAAACGTTTGTTGGAGAAATCCAAGAGAGATGGCACTGATGTTTTCCTTAACTTACTCAATCTCAGAAACATTCTTCGAGATTACTTGCTTGGTTCACCTTCTCAGAGATTGATGTCCAGACAGACTAGAACAACTCTTCTGATCAGTAAACAATTCTTGGTACCAAATGCAAAGAACAACAGAATGGTCAAAACTCAACTTTTGAAAAAATGTCAGTCACAAAAGTTGTATTACAATAAGTCCAGTAAATCTCTTAAACCATTAAGACTAGTAGAAGCTGTGAGACTGCAAATATCTAAAGGATATGACTGAGTGGAAATCATCAAGAACATTTGAAAAGAACCAAGATCTTACATCATACAATCTAAAGGAATGGATTTCAGAAGGAATCAAAGTCATATATTACCAGTCTCCGAACCAGTGATGCAACAGATTGCCTGTGCCAATGACTCTGAATTCCAGAGGACAATGTCCTTTCTTCAAATAATCCTGATGTAATCCCTGAAGTTCCAGTTGTGAAAGAATCCCCAGAGACTGTCCTTGTTGCTAAACCAAGTCAAAGTTTTTATGTGACCAGATCAGGTAGAATTTCCGACCCAATCTGAAATACCCAGTGACTTGGACTCGAGTTCAAATTTGTTTTTGAAATGTTATTACAATATCTAGCTTGTAAAATCTCTTGTTCTCCTATTGCATGTCGAACAAATTTAAGAGGGAGGATGTAGATCATTGTGTGTATTGTACCTAGTCAGCCACTGTAGCTAGATAGCACGTACATATAAGTTACTGCGCACATGCAAGATCAGTGCCATTTTGTACAGTCAAGTCAGAGTCAGTGCTTGCATGAATGGAGATGCACATGTGAGTGTGTCTAAAGTAATAGGTCAGTTAGTTAGCTTATGAAGTTCAAAGTATAATTTCCAGTTACAGCTCAAGATGTGTTTATGTACAATAAATGACTTGGAACACATACCCAGCCTCAGTGTCTCATTTGAATATATGAGACATGCGACAGCCGGTAAATTTAGTGCTTTCTTACTCTCCTTCCTCTCTCACCATTTCAATAGTGCAGGTCACACTACCTCCCTTGTGTAAACAAACAAGATTGTGTAATGCCCCTAGTTTGATTGTCTGATATATGATATATTGGAACTGATCTACATTTCTCTGTTATATGATATATATGAATTGTTCTATATTTCTCACACTTTTTGTATAATGGTACTTTTCCTTACTTGTAAAATTGTACGTATTAGCATCTGCGTATAATTTATATTTGTGCTTCATCATATTGTATACCATTGTTTTATTGTACTATGTACTGTTTCATAAATATGAAGCTTTTCTCCCTGGGTCTCTGCTGAAAAATGATTTGTGTCCAGCCGGACTTTCCCGGTAACCAAATGTCAAATAAATAAATAAAAAGTGTATCCTGTCAAATGGGTTTAGTCTTAAAAAACTTATTAGTGTTCAAGATACCATATGGAATTTGCACATACATTCACATATAGTGCAATGGTGCTTCCCGTCACACTACCTGAACTCACTCAAGCTTAAAACACATTTTTGTATATTCCCAGTTCACACCCATTCTCCTTATGGCTTCAATAAATTTATTAAGGTCTGGCTTCTTTAACTAAGTTACTTACCAGCTAATAACATGCAGTATTAGAAAGGGTAAGGAGTACCGCGGTGGTGGTGCTGCGGTAGCGTTGTCGCCTCACAGTAAGACGCTGTCTGGTTCGATTCTCAGCTAAAGCATCTTCTGCATGGAGACATGTGTGAATGGGCATACCTTCGTTGAAGGTTGTGCATCAGGGCTGGTAACTCGGCATGTAAAAATCAACTACCAATCATTAGCGGACCGGAGTTCTGCTGTGGCGACCCCTACCCAGGAAAAGCCAAAAGACACAACATTAGAAAGGGTAAGGAGTCATTAACAAACTGACAATAACATTTTTTTAATCTAGCATGTCCTGCTGTGGAGAAATTAATTGTTATTTGTCACTTATCACTCATATTTATGTTCATATTTTCATAACTAAGAGACCTACATTTTATTCAGGTAGATGTTATGAAACACCAATGTGTGAGACAGGATAATTCACTGAAAATGCTTGTTTACATCACAGTATACTGGAAATTTTGTTGGTTATTTGTTAGTAATTATGAAAATAAGCAATATTTCCATATGCACTTATTACTTTAGAAACCAAATGACTTACAAACTGTTGAAACCTCAGATGTTGTTGAAGAAAACTGTCTTTTAATATTTGTACTGTAAGATGCACATCTTAAGAGATATCCAGTATTGTATTGCTATACAACTAATCATATATTTTCATATTTCTGTAAATATCTCAATAAACATGCACTTATAGAGGTGTAATGTAAAATCTTATTTCTAGTCAAGAAAAAATGTTCTAACAATATATGCCTAGGTTGTACAGTTTTCAAGATATGAAAATTTGTGAAAGTTTAGGCAAAATATCAGTTGGGATTTGTGTGCATTATAATATATTACAGTATTTATGAAACATTTATAAATGCACCATTTCACTATAAAATATACCTTACCGATAACATTGCTATTTGTACAATTGTAATAGCTTGTGCTGTTCACAAAATATTTACATGTGTTTATCTTATGATTTTTAAGTTTATTTTTCTGAAAATACTCTGGAATGCAAGCTGAGTGTAGGCTGCTAGAGGTGTGACATTCTACACTACTTAGGCATTAATGAGTTAAAACATTCCTTTCTTAATTTGACACAATTATTTCTTCAAGCAAACATATTATCCTAATTTGACAGAATTATTTCTTCAAGCAAACATATTATCAAAATCCACAAATGTCTTTTGTCGAAAACTTTATGCTCTTACAATGAAGAGAAAATGAGACATTGATTTTGCAAAGGGGGGAGGAGCCCTCCTGCACTTGATATTTGGGAGAATTTGCCTTTAAGACACCCATTTACTTTATTACATTCATTCAGGAATCACTGAACTTTTTAGAAGGCACGGTCAGCAAATGTTTCAAAAACATGCCTAGTTCTTTCTCTGATGTGCCACAACTTTAACAAAAAAATTCTAACATATTTAGCTATATTAATATATTAAAAAATATGAATGTTGAAACAAAACATGAAATTACTGCATTTGAGCAAACTGTAACCAAGCAATTCATAATCAAGTGCTTGAAGGGAAAACCAAATGGCGAATAGCTATGAGCAATGCAGCCTATTTAATTAATGCAGGCACTTGTTTTTATAATTCCTCTCAACTAGCACTTTAAAAATTCATTGAGATGTTGCATTCCTCATTTTGCTTTTCAGGTGTAAAACATTTATGCAGTATCTGCATCAAACGCACTGTTTCCCGTTTTACATGTCTGAGTCATTGAACCTAATTGCAGCTTTTCTTCTGGGAATTTGTGTGACGGCAGTGTGTGAATGGATTTTTAGTCTGAATGTGAGTAACAGGAGAGGTGGCTATGTTTTCAAATGAATAACATAATGAATGACAGTCTGAACAGGCATGATACTATATAATATGCAAATTGAACTTCTCCAAAGCAGATTATAACTTCTTACAGGATGATTTAAATAGCTTAATTGCTCCTCTCCCCTGAGAAGGAACATGTAACTATGCCGAGCTCTACACCAATGCCCTATACAAGCACCTGTATAACTGCAATGACTTGACAGTACCTGTAAGGACCAAAACAAGCTCTTCAAGGAAAAGCAAACCTGCCTGGTGGACAGCCTCCATTAACAAGTCTCAAAATCGTCCACTAGTATCTGCATGGTGTGCATATGAGTGTGTGGTTATCAGATGAAAACAGGTATCCTGCCCCAGACCGATTCTGGATCATATATATGTTGTTTACAGAGATAGGCTCCTGCCCCCTTTGACAGTGAATAGGATAATGTCACTACTTTTTCTGGTCATGCTCTTCCACGTCAGAAATGTTACAACTAAGTGAAATGTGTTTACTGCATGTTGAGCACACCCAGTAACAATTAACAGTCTGTGTTCTCACTGTTAAAACAAACTACTGAGATGTCACTGACAGGAACAATCGTAAAGTTCTTCATTCCACAGAGGCCTATATGAGGAATGTCCAAGCTAGAAAATGGTTTTCAAAGCCATATTGTCTGAAAATACATATAAGAAGTCTGATAGGGAAATGTATTTCAGTTTGCATGTGGTGGAAGATTACTGCAAATTATCACTGGAACCCAACAGATACATCTTTTTATAAGCAATCAAGGTGATGTATTCTTCATCTCTAAGGAAGAATGTGTAAGGTGAACACAGTAATTAACAGAAGTATATCTAAGGGTAACCAAAACCTGATATTCATATGAGAATGTTGAGCCTTGCAATGTTGGGACTCAAAATAATATAAAATAAAACTAAAAATTCAGATGAATATGAAGCAGAAGAATCAGTTAATGAGACATCACAAAATATCTATATATCATAGTTTTTGCAAGGGCTGTTCAACTCCTGCCCCCAGTGTGGGGTCTGTATCCTAATACCCCAGCCCCTTAATACACTGCCTCGGAGATTGCACAGACTGAAAAAAATGAATAATATTTAAACAAACTAATTTTTTATAAGTTCATATGTTCTTACTAGGCTTAAGGCAAGGTAGAGCAATGAAAAGCTTGCCCACATTCTGTACCATTAAATAGATTTCACCACATATTCCAGGTGAAATTTTATGATTACCATCCCAGTTATCCATACAGGTTTTAAAGGTTGCTATGGAAGTACTCTGCTTTATATGTAAAGACAAACTATTACACAAATTGGCAGTTTATCAGGTTAGTTAATCATCAAGCCATCTGGTGCATTTAATACGGTAGTACAGGTTTAGGGTCCTACAGCAGGTATTTGTTTTACCACTGAGTCTATTTAGTTAAAGCAGTGGAAAGAGTACCTGGTCACTTGTAACATGGCAGTCTAAGCAGAGATCATCTCTCAGTAGTCTATGTAATACTGAGTTGCGGGAGAAGGCTTTTAATCTACGAGTAGCTAAGGGTACTCAGAACTAAAATCTGTTAATAAGGAAACAGTGAGGTCTCTTGAGATGATTTAAGTACTTAGTGAGGTATATGCAAAAGTGTCATTGTATTAAATGATGGTCCTGATACGGGAGAAATAAAGTGGGATTATAACTTCACAGAACCTTCAGAAAATACCACAAAGGATAGGTTTTCCAAGACAGAATGATTTTCAAGTTACCACAGAGACATAGTGGTCAAAGAAAAGTGTGTCATCGACAAAGATACCCACGTTCCATGACTGTCATATTTAAGTGAAGAACTGTCTATATAGTATACAGATTTAACAAAGGAAACTATACTGAATTTCTTTGTTTACTTTCTCCACGTTTTGTAAGTTTCTAATACCGTGACAGGGATGGACCCCATTCTTAAGTCAGGGAATGATAAAAGTTCATGAAATTAGCTGCCAAAAGTGCTCTTTGCAGTTCCCACAATGTGTACAGAATTGAATCCTTTTGCAGTTTATATAGAGTTATGTGTACTGATAGCATATCTAAACATGTCTGTAAATTCTTTTTTTTTTTTTTTTTTTTGACCCATTGCTTCTACTACTATTGCAACTGTCTGGGTAACTTTATTTCACATTGCTTTCATTTCTGCCTGCAAATCCTGGTATTTTATGACTTTGTATCTCTCTCTCTCGCTCTGTTTAAGACACTGTAATCACTGGTTGCAGCAGTTTCACTGATCAATACCACTTTTGTCTTTTTCATGGACCACTATATCTGGTTTTCTTGCATCTCTTTTTTGAACTGATGGTAATGGATGATCCTATGTGATATAAACCTCATCATTCTCTAAAATGCTTTGTGGGTCATGTTTCCAGTGCTTCTCTTCAACACTGTAGTGTTTACACAATTCCCAGTTCAGCAGTCTTGCCACATCACTGTACTTTTCAGTATACAGGCCCTTTTTTTTTTTTTTTACATAACTTGCATTTGTCTCTTTCTCCCACATGTTCAAAGGACTTTGTACCCCAATGTGTACATAGTTCAGTACCCTGGGCTGCCATTATTAACCTTTCATCGTTTGATTTCAGATCACCTCCCCTTAACCAATCCAGATTAACACAAAGTTGATCCTGGAGATCTCTGTACTTGCCATAACATTTATGCCTTTTCCACAGTTCTTTCTCATCTGATCCTTCTCCTTATTGTCCTTTCTTTAGTTTTTTGGCACATTGAGTTGTTGTCTGATTTTTGTCTACTTCTGGTTTGATTTTTATTCTTGCTTGATACCAAAATGCATCTGCTAAACTAAGCAGACAAGTTTATTTAGACTTCTTCTCATGTTTTAAAATGGTCACTATGTTTGGATCTGGTAAGGTCAGGAGATATGTATGCAGTCCCCTGATTGCAGATCTATACATGTAATCGATTTCAAGAAGGCCCATACCTCCTTCAAAATGAGCAATATATAATCTTGGTATAGTTTGATTTTTATAAATCATTTGATAAGCATGAAACATGTTCTTGTTTTTATTTCCAACTGATCCAATGCCTTTTTTGCAGCCAGTTAAGCTAATTGGTTTATAGCCTGGACTTTATTCCTAGATGTCAAGGCAGTTTGGCAGTTTTCAGTATTAAATACACAAGCAGAGATACCCAGCAAGTAAACCAACTGTCCAAGTCCACAAAAATGAGTAAAAACAGATAAACAGCAGCAGCAGTTGGCACGGCAGTCATACACAGTCCAAAAGATATCTCAAAACGAACCGCATTCAATGAAGCAAGGAGGCAATAAACTCCACAATTAGAGTGGACTCTGTTTAATGAAACAGTGTAAAATCAGTAAGTGCTTTCACTGCATAAACTATGGCTTCCTAAGACCGGTAATATATGCTATTTATTTCTGTATTATCACAAAAATTTCTCTTAATAGTCCTAATTACTGTGTTCATCTCTTTTACCAAACTTCAAACATTTTTGGTCTTATTTACTTTCTATAAATTCTTTCATTGATCTTAACATGTCTATCTATTTGTATTAAATCAAGCAGCTCTTCCTTCAGATCATTTTCTTCCTTAGATCATTTTCTTCTAGACTCAAAACACATTTTTTACTCTCTATTTCCTGCGGGTATTCTATAGAAAGTTCCAGAACATCTTCCTGTAGTATATTCAGTTGCACCTTGATTCATTTGCTGTTTCTGCATATGGGAGCTCATTGGGCCATAACCCTGCAGTATTGTCATTGTTTCCTGCTCCTTCCGTTGTTGTGCAACTTCAAGTGAACTTTTGTACCGGTTTCTTACAGAAGGCGCTAGATCATCATCATGCTCTACCTGTTTCTCCTTAATTCAAGGACTCATTATTCCATTATTGATTTTTTATACCAAATCCTTCACTTCACAGATAATCCAGTTGATATTTGCTTAATGTCTTCTTTACTAATCATCTTTTCTACTTTCCATCTTTGTTTTCTTATTTCTTTTTTATTTGTTGTATTATGAGATTGTCCATTTCAGGGTGCCTTTGCCTGAATTTCTCAACAAATATATTTGCTGTTGCTTTTTTATATAGATTAGTTTTGTTTTTTCCTATACATAAATATTGCACCCTACCAAATCTCATTTTATTTCCAGTGTCCATACTTCCTGTTCTTCAGATGTCTCCCACTCCACCTGCTTCTCCTGAATCTGGGGGCTCATTGTTCCATCATGATGTGACATTGCCAGTGCTATGATTTTCTGCACTATATCCTTCACTTTGCAGATAAACCACAACTTCAGTTTCCATGTGTTTAACATCTCCCTTAGTAATCATCATTACAAATTCCCCTTTGCGTTCTTATTTTTTGTAATGTGAATTTTTCCATATCCATTTGCTTTTGCTTGTATTTCCCTTCAAATATCTTTGCAGCTGCTTTTTTTTTTTTGTATTGGTTAGTTTGGCTTCCTCCTTTGCATAACTATGGCACCATACCAGGTGTCTTTTTCTTTAAAATGTTCATGTTTCTTTTTTATACCTTTCAAAAAGTCTCTGGGTTTTTTCTCTCTTTATATTTTTGTACTTTGTCTGTCACTTTTTTCAGGCGGCCCAAGGTTTCTTTGTTTATGTAATATTCTTTTGTTGTATTAATGAACGCAATTTTTTATTTGAAGCTTTTAACAGTTTTTCTTGTGAAGTATTTTCTTTCCTCTAATTTTTTCTCTTAATCTTTCTGAATATCTTCTGTCTGGAAACTCTGGTCTTATCGCATAATAGTAACAATACATAATTTCTTCCTTATCCTCAGTAGTCCACTCTGTCATATTTATTGCTCTTTTTTTGGCCTGCCAGTTTTTGTGTTTTTTGTGGACTATTACTTCCTTCTACAATGGGGGGGGGGGGGGTTACCCTCTTCCTGATCCTGACCTTGCCTCATTGTAGGAATGTTTCCATGTCTTGAGGATTATACTCTGACATTTTTTCCAGTCCTAGCACCAGTGTCTACACCAGGACTGGAAACTTTTTTTTATCCTGGTATCTGTCTGCCCAACTGTCTTTTTTATTTTTTAACCTACCTTTCTCTATGATATATGCTATATAAGATATCCTCTATATATCAGTGTCATCTTGGTGAGATTTTGTGAAAACAGGATCCACTATATTAAGGTACTTGAAGATAAATTCATTTCTAACAATACTACTTTCCTTTTTTCGGTGATTTCATCATCTGTCTGTTCAGACCCTGCCTCTCAATTTGGATCCCTTAGTATCGAAGGCAAGCTCATGAATAATATACCAGGAATTTGTTTTGTCTGCATCTTGCTGGAAAATGTGAGTATCTGAATAAGATTTGATAAATGCCTTCAGTTTGCAATCATTAGCAAACTTGGCTAGCCATAGTCCATTGATATCAGTTTTCATGCCAGAGAAGTACATACACCAAATAAAATGAGAACCAAGAACAGGGCCCAGTGGGGCAATGCTGATGGCACATTTCTGTTCAAAGTGACTCCCATGACCTTAATGTTATAGGTTCTGTCTGATAGCTAGTTACACTTTACTCCCAACAGTCCGAATTTGCAGACAGCATTCATTTTGTCTGACACTTCCTCAATCAATGCAATGCAAACTGGCCATTCAAATACACGTTCTTAAAAATACACATTTTAAGTATCAACAAAATGTAATGTTTCACAAATCTTTATATGTGACATCAAGTGTGATAATTTTTTTTGTGTAAGGTGCTATTAAAAAATTAAATATATTATGATTATATACAATGTGTCATAGAAACTGATTAAAGGCACAATGCTGAAGGAGAAATAGAGGATTAAAGTGACTGCAGCCAACTGGTGCAAAGTGTCAGGGGTAATATGTGAAAGAAGAATGCAGAAGAAGTGGAAAAGTAAGGTGTACAAAACAGTGGTATTACCAGTTCTTTTGAGTGGCAAAGAAACTTGGGTATTGAAAGCGAAAGAGCTTGAAGTGATCAAGATGAAGTGTCTGAGATGGATAGCAGGATGCAAACTGTGGGATAGAATGATGAAGAAATGAGGACAACAGAGCAGAAGCTAAAGTAGCTCCAATAACAGAGAAAGCCAAGGAGCAGAGACAATGGTAGTCCAGTCATGAGTGCAGCAAGGCAAAAGACAATTTGGTAAAGTAGATTTAGGAGAGACAGAAAGAAAGCAAGAGTAGATGAGGACAAGCAACCAAGATGGATGGATAACATGACAGACGACATGTGGCAGGCAGGTGTGACTGTCAAAAAGGTAGGTTGAATAAAAATAATTTGTCACAGTTGACATAACATCTCAACCTCACATAAAAATGGTAAAATGGAAGCTGGTGGTGATGTTGATGCTAAATGAGCAGTGAAGGACTTAAAACGGGGATGAAATAATTTTGCCCTTCTCCATATCATGAATATAAAGCTGTCAGTTTGTGATAGCTTATATATGGCATTAGACCTATCAGTGTTTCCTGGCATAGCATGTTGGCACAGTATTTAAGAATTACCGGTCTTAATAGACTACAAGTTTATTTTAAATCTAAGACATATATTCTGCATTAGGCTAAAAATAGGTAGGACAGGAGGGAGACAGTATGGAATAAGTCGTAAAGAGATTGCTATGTTATACATGGGCAGATCCAGGTTTTCCTGAGACGTGATTTAAGTGATTTTTTGAATTGTGTAATAGTTATGGTAGAAGTTATGGTGGGGGGAGGTTATTCCAGGTTTTAACTATGGTATAAGAGTGTAGAGTTTTTCCTGCAGTATTGTTGGTAGTAGTGATACAGAGGAGAGATTTATTAGAAGAGCAAAGGGGATGACTCGTAGAGTAGTGGGAGAGCAGTTGTTTTAGTGCTGGAGTTTTGTCAGAGTAGTTCAGGATGTTAAAGGCACAGGTTAGCTGTTAGTAGGTGAGTGATTGAGGAAATTCAAGTCATTGAATATCTCTTAGTACCTGGCACTGATGGGTTCTGAAGGAAGAGTTGTTAGAAAATTTAGCAATTTTGTTATAACATGACTAAATTTTGTCAAGATCATTTTTTTCTAATATGGGTTAAGATTGGTGCTGAATAGATAAGTGTGGACAGAAGGTGAGTTTGGGCGAAAGTGATTCTTGCTTTATCTATGAGAAAATTCTTATGTCTATAGAGAGTACCCATTTTTTTGTGAACCTTTTCGATGGTTTGAGCTATAAGAACATCAAAGAAAAGATTTTTGGCTATTTCTACCCCTAGGAGTTTAGTATGGGCTGAAGGAGAGATGACAGCGCCATTTCTGTATGTGATAGAGAAAGTTAGAGGAGTAGATTTAGATTTATTAGAGGTGAACAAGATTAGTTTAGTTTTGTGGGGGTTAAGAATTAGTTGGATGTCGGTGATCCACCCTTCAACAGAGGAAAAGGATTCATGGGCCAGCTGCTGTAGGGTAGTAGGAGATGGGGCTGAGCAGATAAGTGTCGAGTCATCTGCATACTGTACAAGTGTAGCTTGTTTGGTGGTGGTATGTAGGTAATTTGTGAAGCTAGAGTAAAGAAGTGGGCCCAGTATGAGGTCCACCTATAGTTGTAGGAAATATAGGAGATAATTCATCTTGCCATTGGACAGATTGCTGTCTGTCAGCTAGATAACTTTTGAACCAGGAGATAGTAGAGGAGACAAAGGATAGGGAGGATAGAGCATTTAATAGTTTAGGGTGTGAGACCATATCAAATGCTTTGAAGAGGTCTAAGAAGATAGCAGATACAAAGTTGTTATTATTTCTGTGATGATTAACCTGATTAGTAAAAGAGAGGAGAGCGGTAGTTATGCTATGGAGTGGACGGAAGCCATGTTGGGTGGAGGAGAGAAGATTATGTGAGCTCAAGAACTGCATAACTTGAGAGTGAATACATTTTTCAAGAAGCTTAGATAAGGGATAAATTATGGCTATTGGCCAGTACTTAGAGAAATCATAGGAATTGGCACCTTTATGTAAAGGTATAATGTATGATATTTTCCATATTTGAGGGACACAAGCTTCCTGAATAGACAGATTGATAAGGATTGAGACTGAGTAAGATAAGGAGTCAGCTGCTATTTTTAATAAGTTAGCAGGTATACCGTCTGCTGCAAAAGTGATAGGTTTCAAGTTAAGGAGGAGTTTTTTTTAATTTTAGAGGTAGTAACAGGTGAGAGAGTGAAGGAGGGTATGTTATTTGGGACTCTTGTAGAGTTACATGGAGAGTTATCTTTAGGAGTGGTGGATAAGGTGTTAGTTTTGGATAGCTGGGTGGACAGTGTCTGGATTGAGTTTGTAAAATGATGATTAAGTTGGGAAGCTATGTCTTTATTATCATTATTGGGGGAGGTAGGGGCAGGAGTGGTTGTTTTACCAGGTTTTAATAGAGTTGATAGCATGCCAAAATATTTGTGGGGGGGGGGGGGGTTGAATGTTTGTTTTGGAGATCTAGGAAGTAATTTTATTTATTTAGTTTGGTTTATTTTTTGACCAGATTCCTAAGTTGTTTGTAGTTTTGTCTGGCTTGGATGGAGCTGTCTTTTTTTCCATTGCTTCCAGGCCTAGTCTCTAGACTTTAGTAAGGCTCTTGAGTCCCTACTTAGCCATGGAGCATAATTTGCCTTGGCTCTTATTTTCCTGATTGAATTAAAAACTTTGGTAAACATATTGTTGAAGTAGGCCATTGCCTGGTCCAGCCCTAGGGTTCGTAGAGGTTCCCAGTTGCATTGTTTTAAGATGTTGTTTAGGTTCTGTGGGTCTAAATTTCTGTTGTCCCTGATTTGTCTATAGATTATAGGCCTTGGAATACTGGTACATTTCCTTAGGAGGAAAGTAGGGTGATGGTCACTAAGCCAATCTGGTAGGCATCCTGTGTGGTAGTGTTGTTTGGGGCTGTTCACTAATGTCCAGTCAATAATGGATTGTTTGGGGGATTGTTTTATCTATTCTGGAAGGTTCTTGAATAAGCTGAGTAAATACATAGAGGTTACTTTGGTTGGTTGGGTTGATGGAGTTACAGGCTAACCAGTCAGTATTTAGGTAACCTAGTAGAATAGTTTCTTGTGGAAGGTTATGACTAAGCCATTGAAGGATTTTTTCTATAGCGGGAGAGTTATTTCTTGGAGGGATGTAGCTACAGAGAATGTTTTTTTTTTTTTCGTTATTTAATGCTAGGACAGAGCCTATGGTATACTTACAGACTCCAAACTATCAGAACATGCATGTCCTCTTATATCTTTCAAGTTTTTAAGTAATAATATTTATATTTAATAAGAGTTCCTGATTTGTCAGTTTGTCGCAAATTATTAATTTTTTTGAGTCTACAAAAGCAGACCGAAACCTGTGACTGCACTTAGTAAGTTAGGTGAGGAATTAGAAGCATGAACCCCCAAAATACAGTGTTATAAGCATACTTATGGATGGGAATTTCCTGGGCTAGGGAACTGTGGTTAATCCAGTGCTACTAACTCTGTGGGTTCTTAGTGTACAGCTATGTCAGTTTCCATACTGACATGCTGTATATTTATTATGATTTGTTGGGGATTTGTCTTACGTTCTCATCAGTTAGTTTTAAGCACTTAACTTTGTTATGTGCAGGCAGGCACTCAGGCATACAATATATGTTTAGTCATGACTCAGAGATAATCTAGTGACTGTATGCATTTAGGTGCTACATGGGTCATGCTGTTGCCTGTAGAAGGTTTGACTGCCTTTTAAAATGGCATACCACATTAGCTCTCATTCTCCTGGCATTAATATTCATGCCATGTTTCACACTGCATTTTTGACTGAGATGGTAAAGATCTTTGCTTTGTCACATTTTTTTTACAGTTCATAATGATTGCTTACCAGTTTGTTGTACATTATTATTCATTTATTTGACATTTGTTTACCAGAAAAGTCCTTGAGCCATAAATAACCCATTTTCGGTGGAGGCCCAGAGAGAAAAGATCCACAAGACAAAACAGGTAATAGAGGAAAAATCAAAATGATTAGTATAGTAGTAGACATAGGTATTCACTTAACAGTACCTAATAAAATTCACTACAACAGTAGCACTAATGATTGCCTACATAGTTGCAGAGTATTTTTCATTTAGCGTCTAATTACTAAGCAGTGGATTAAATCATTGTACAACTTAATTTTGTTTGAACTTCTGTATATATATATATATATATATATATATATATATATATATATATATAAACTAAGGATTATTGCAAACTATCTTTCATGCAGATAAATCTGTAACTGTTGCATCAGTCTCATGACCATCATTTTCAAGAAACCATATATGATATTTATGATAAGCTCTGTAGAAGTGCCCTACGAGCAAGAAAAGGAAAGCATGCATTTTGCAAATTGTGGAAACTTTAGGACTTCAGTACTATTACTCACAAGAAGAGAAAAGATCCTTCAGGTACAACTACAGAAAGTTCATTACCATCTACAATATTTCTGGGTGCCATCTTCCTTGTTATATGGTAGTTGAATAAAGATTTGTTATATGATAGTCGAATAAAGGTTCATCAAAACCCACTGCTCAAAAGCACATTTTTGTCAAGTGTATGCACTGATCATATATGTTAATTAATAGGGTGACAATGAGCCTGAGCAGAGTCTGTACTGTATATGAAGAAACTGGTCTGTTCCTAAATAGGGCCGATTTCAGGAGATTAAGTGAGAATGAGGGTGTTACTGAGTTTGATTGTGTTTGTGTCTAGTTTACTGTTTCATAAAAATTGTTTTAGTAGGTTGAGTGTGTGTCAGGGTATCTGTGTGTATGAATCTGTGTGTGTGTGTGTGTGTGTGTGTGTGTGTGTGTGTGTGTGTGTGTGTGTGTGTGTGTGTGTGTGTGTGTGTGTTCTGTGCATGAAATGTGCAATTAATGTGGGAACATAACGGTGCTGTGCCTGTGGTTATGTTTATGTGCCACATGCAGATGCTTGTTAGGCTCTGTGTGCGTGTGTGTGTGTGTGTGTGTGTGTGTGTGTGTGTGTGTGTGTGTGTGTGCGTGTGTGTGCGTGTGTGTGTGTGTGTGTGTGTGTGTGTGTGTGTGTGTGTGTGTGTGTGTGTGTGTGTGTGTGTGTGTGTGTGCGTGTGTGTGTGTGTGTGTTCTGTGCATGAAATGTGCAATTAATGTGGGAACATAACGGTGCTGTGCCTGTGGTTATGTTTATGTGCCACATGCAGATGCTTGTTAGGCTCTGTGTGTGCATGTGTGTGTGCGTGTGTGTGTGTGTGTGTGTGTGTGTGTGTGTGTGTGTGTGTCTGTGTGTGTGTGTGTTCTGTGCGTGAAATGTGCAATTAATGTGGGAACGTAACGGTGCTGTGCCTGTGGTTATGTTTATGTGCTACATGCAGATGCTTGTTAGGCTGTGTGTGTGTGTGTGTGTGTGTGTGTGTGTGTGTGTGTGTGTGTGTATGTTCTGTGCATGCAATGTGCACTTAATGTTGGGAACATAAGGGTGCTGTACCTGTGGTTATGTCTATGTGCCCACATACATATAAACGTAACAATAACCAGGACTCACTGGTGTGCTAGAGCTGCATTTAAAAGAAACTTTTTAACTGGATTTTGTGGATAAAAGACAAGAAAAGGCTATACCTCCAGGATTATTCAGCAGTGCATAATACACATATGCCTAGTCTGATGCTAAATATGCCTCCTCAACATATCTAAATCGGCTCTGCAAGAATTCAACCTTGTTAATGCTATACCTCAGGCTAAATCAGCAGTGCGGAACACACCTATGCCTAGTCTGAAGCTAAATATGCCTGTTCAACACAGCTAAATTGGCTCTGCAGAAATTCAACCTTGTTAATGCTATATCTCCGGGCTAATTCAGCAGTGTGGAATACACCTATGCCTAGTCTAAAGCTAAATATGCCTCCTCAACACAGCTAAATCATCTCTGCAAGAATTAAACCTTGTTAATGTGTGCTAAATCCTTACATATACCTGCAATTAATCTGTGGGTTTAATGGCTGCAAGCACACCTCTGAATCTGAACTCCTACCCTTCTGTGTTCTCTGCAGTCTCCTCTTAGCAGTTGTCTATCCCATCATTGCTTTTATCTACTGGTATCTTGCATTGTTTCTCCTTGCCTATTGATAGTCTCACTTACCATTTCTAACTACTTTATTTTAAGTTAACAAAATAGCCAGTCTGCAATGACTGTGGGCTACCACACCCTCTAAGCTCCCTTAACCAATAACATACCACTATTGTTTTCTCCAGTCTTCCAGTGTGCCACTAAACCTCCAACACACCATCTACTCCAACTCATTACAACCTCTTACCATATTACATCCACCTACTCCCATGCTTCTTTCCCCCCACAGCCAACTATCTATTACTAATCTCATCTCCCCACACTACTTTCCTACTAACATACAAATCTACTCTCATAATCTCTCATCTCACCTCCTGACTAACCCTATCCTCTTACCACCTATATAATACCACTTCCTTTTGCCTCTACCACCAACTGCTCACAATCATCTAATACCAGGTGACTCCTAACACCTCCTTCCTTACTAAAACACATCATAACCACTGCACTATACTTCCATCAGTCTAAACTGTATCAGATAGAGATATCACTTCTATCTCTCCACAAACTACATCTCTTCACTCTCTTTCCACACAATGTCTACATCTCCCCAAATCTTTCACTTAAAAATTATATCACTACACACAATTAGCTTCATCCTCCTTACACATATATCCTAGCAATACTCACTACATAACTATTACCCTTCCCACACCTTAACTAATCCCCAGCCCCAACAATCACTACACACTAACTTCAAAATCACTTCTAACGTCTACAATACAACTTAAATTGTTTATTTCCTATACAAGTGCTTCCAAATCTACTCTAAATCTCAAATAATTACTAATTACAACAAACTCCTATTCCAACTCACAAAAACTGTAACATACTTTATCACACAATTAAAACTCAGTGGTGATAGCTACCCTAACTGTGGATGTAAAAGTACTCAATGACAACCCTGTCCTCCTACCTCGCACCCTTATTCTGACATTCCTACCTGCCAAAGGGTCGAATCTCCTACTACTTAACATAAACCTAAGGAGCATAGTCAACAAAGTCCATGATCTTTGTGCCTCCCTTTCCCTATACTCCCCTGATATAGCCATGCATACAGAAACCTGGCTAAAACTCAACATTAAGAATAATGAAATTCTCTGTCCAGGTTAGATATTACCCAGATGTGAACGTACAAGCAAGCATGGAGATGAGATAGCCATAATGTATAAACAAAACTTAAATGCAGAACTTATTGATCCAAACAACCCCAAATTTTGCAATGTTGAAATTTTATTTATGAAACTCAAAATCAACAGCAGTAAACATCTAATAATAATTGCTATTCACATTCCACTAGGCAACAAATCAAACACAATTGAGGATGTACTTCATTGGATATCCCTAACTTTCTCTCAAGAAAACATGATAATGGGTTACATCAACACTGACTGTTTCTCTTATAACACTGCAAATCCCACCAATTACATCACCCTTCATGGCTTCTCACTGGTTATACAAACAGCTAGAACAGACAAAACCACCAAAAGGCAATCTATACTAGATGGACCCTCACCAGCAAATCTTCACTAACCTTCCAATCAGGTTGCCTCCCTGATAGCATTTGTGATCATCTCCCGACTTGTTTGCTCAGGCATCATCTCAATATGAAAATCTAAATTCCTATTCAACTACTCATAAATGTTATCTTTTTAAATTTTTCAGTTTTAAGATGCTATGGATAGAACACATGTCATTTAAACCTGGTTGTGTATATGCATCCAGGCGTATTTGCCACAACAATTCAGATAATTCCAGCATTACTGTCATTTAGATTTTCATATTATGTTTTTACTTATGTTTAATATTCACTTGTTTTTTAAAAAGTTTTAGTATATGCTTTTGTATAAGAGAAGTCTGAGTAATATAAGTATTCTTATGTAGAGGGTACTTTAAATCCTTGATTTTTTTTTTAATCACATGACTAGTAAGGGAGGACATTTTAAACACCATTTTCTTTAGTAACAGTGTATCTGAAGAAGCTCATGTATAGAACTGGACAGAAAGTGCTTTATACAATAAATTTATTTTGATATAAATTTACACCTGGAGTCCAGTCTACCTGCCTGCCTGGAATTCATAACAAAAACAAATTGAATGCTCAAACATTTCTTTCTCTCTCTTACCCTCAAATCTGCTGTACATTATTTTAATACCACCTTACTTTATATCCTAAATAGCCTAGCCCCCTGCAGAACTGCTAGAATCAAAGCTCACTATGCACCATGGCTAACAAATGACATTAAAATTTATTAAAGCAAAGAGACAAAGCCTGGACACTCTGGTATACCAATAAAGGTCAAGCAAACCTAAACCTATAAAAACAACTTCAAAACAAGACCAAGTCCTAAGTCAAATTTGACAAAAAAAAATACTATTCTGTTACACAGCAACAACACTACAACAATCCCAAGAAATTGTGGTCCACTATAAAGAAACTTCTACAACCCGGAAATGTATCCACCCCTAACCCCTCAACCTCTTCCAACATTGACAGCATTGCTACACAATTCAACACTTTCTTTACAAATTCTATTCACACACTTGTCAACTCTTATCCCAATACTCTTCCAAATATCCCAACTCTATCCAGTGAAGTCAATGACACCTTTTCCTTCACACCTTTTCAAATTGTTGCCATAAAAAGACTACTCTCTAAAGTCAAACGCACAACCCTGGCAGCAAATAACCTACCTTTAGAATTCCTACAAATAGCACCAGATTCTATTGCCTATCTTGCCACTATTCTGATCAACCGCTGTCTCAGAACACTATATTCCCTTAAGTTGGAAAATATCTTATATTATTCCCCTTCACAAAGGGGGTAACTCTGCTGAGTCCTCTAACTACATGCCCATTGCCATCTTACCACCCCTTTCCAAAATATTAGAGTAATGTATACACATGCATCTTTTAAGCTACCTACTATCTAATAACCTCTTATCTAACAAACAGCATGGGTTCTGCCCACACCATAGCACTACAACTGCCCTCCAAAGCTTTACTAACACCATAAACCAACATAAAAAGCCTTTGATTCTGTTTAAGAAATTACTCGATGAACTGTCCACTCTAAAACGTAGCCACTCCTCCCTAGCTTGGCTCCATAGCTACTTAACTGGCAGACAGCAAAGGAACTCTCATCCCTACTGCCTGTCAACATAGGAGTGCCCCAATGTTCATTCTAGGTCCTCTACTTTTTAGCATTTCACCAACTGACTCCACACTTCTACTCCACCAGTCTCCATCATTCAATACACAAATTACTCAACACTTATCTGCACATCACCTTTTCTGAAATAACTTTTAACACAACACAACAGCCCTTCTTAGCAGTCGAATCATGGCTAACTGATTCACAATAAATTCTGAACCCCTCCAAGACTAAACTAATGCTCTTTCACCCCAGCAAATCACGTGATCCCCTAACTACATTACAAATACATTCCTCCAATAATACCATATCTATCATAACCCAAACAAAAGGGTCTAGGTTAAATGAACAAAATGACAAAAGAGCCAATGCTCTTTCATCGACACATAAAAGCCGAAACCACAAAACAGCAAAGTTATGGATAAGCGATTTTTTTCCCAATGAAAAAAATTGCTGGGCCGTTCTCAGGACTTTGATGTTTCCTCCACTGTGGTGCGATCTCAGAGTTAATATATTTAAGTAGGGGGGATGTGGGGGGGCACAGCCTCCCACATCGTTGGGTGTGAGGGGCAAAGTCCCCCCCCATATTATTTTGTCTTTACATTTTTTTTTTTTGGAGCAGCGATTTTTTTTCCCTGGGGAAAAGTCGCTGTTCTGTTACTTTACTGTTTTGTGGTTTCAGCATTTTTCTGTTGATGAAAGAGCATTCACTCTTTTGTAGTTTCATTCATTTAGTATAGACCCAAACAAAATTATTAAGAATACTAATCGACAATAATTTGAAATTCAGCTTACACCTATCACAGTCCCTCAAGAAGACACATATCAAATTAGGTTCACTGTACAGAATCAAGCCTTTCCTTACAAACAACATTAGACAGGATATAGCCAGAACTCATTTTCTCTCCACCCTAATATATGCCTCTCCTATTTTCGCAATCTTAAGTAAAACTGATCTAGCTAAGTTTGAAACCTGCTACAATAAAATAGCAAAATTTGCTACCAACTCTCCACACAGGTTTCATCATTGCTCTGCCCTACATCAACTATACTGGCTAGAACTACTTCATCACTTAACTTAAACTCAGCTCACTGACTAGTACACCAACCTGATAAAAACCCTGACTTCAACTAATGCTTCAACCTTATATCAACACACGGCTACTCCAGTCCTCCTATAAATCACTACTACCAGTCTCCAAACCCAACAATAAAGCTGGCAACTCTCTTTACTCTAACTACATTCCCAAGATATGGAATACTGTCCTTCAGCACATCATAACCACTGCTGACCCATCCCATTTCAAAAAACTCCTAAAAGACTTCCTCAGTAACAATTGGATCTGCGCATGTACTAGTCCTGGCTAAATCCTTTCCATTGTCCAGTAACTCATCTTACTCCCATCCATGTCCTTCATATGCACTTCTGACTTACATACTTATTACTTTTACCTCCTATCCCCCCCACTCATCCACTCATCTCAATTCATCCTTCTAATTTCTCTTCAATTGCTATACACCATCTAGTATATACCAACTCCCTCAGTCCCCTCTCCTCTTTACCTACAATTCATCCGCTTCACTACCTCTCTCCTTATTCTTCTACCTTCCTCTTCCATCTTCTTCTACTAACCCTCTTCCCATCTCTCCTGCCCAGCCATACTCCATGCAAAGATAATCTCTCTAGGTAAATATCTTCAATTGAACCCCCCCCCCACCTGTAGTATACTTATTTACATGCACCTCTGTAGACTGAATCATATACTGCGTTCTTATTGTGATCTTATAAATTATATTCTTATTGTGATCTTATACAATTTTTATGAACAAGCTGTAAAACATAGCAATCACGTTAATCTCTGTGATTGAATATTCATTTACAATGTGTGCATCTTGTGCCTTGTGTCTTGTACTCATGAAAAATTTTCTGTAATTGTCTCTGGAGCTTTTCTCCCCGGGTCTCCACTGAAAATGGGCTCTCACCCAGTCGGACTATCCTGGTAAGCAAAAGTAAATAAATAAATGTCAGTGCAGTGTGTGAGCATGAGAATGTGCATGGATCTAAGTGATTTAATGATTAATCACAAATTTGTGTGTTTTGGTTTGTGCTTGATTGAACATATGCTGTTCATGTAAGTCTTGAGAGTGTATTGTTATGGGCCTCAGTGAGTAAATGAGTGAGCGGTTGGAGGTTTGTCTGGTGTGTGTGTGTGTGTGTGTGTGTGTGTGTGTGTGTGTGTGTGTGTGTGTGTGTGTGTGTGTGTGTGTGTGTGTGTGTGTGTGTGTGAATATGTAGACTGTCATCAACAGTGAGTAAGTGAGTGTCGTTTTGTGTGTGTGTGTGTGTGTGTGTGTGTGTGTGTGTGTGTGTGTGTGTCTGTGTGTGTGTGTGTGTGTGTGTGTGTGTGTGTGTGTGTGTGTGTGTGTGTGTGTGTGTGTCTGTGTGTCTGTGTGTGTCTGTGTGTGTGTGTGTGTGTGTGTGTGTGTGTGTGTGTGTGTGTGTGTGTGTCTGTGTGTCTGTGTAGGATGTGATGTCAATGTGGGGGGAATGGAGTTGTGAGTGAAGTGAGTGTGGCTCAAAATGGGTCTTTATGCAGCTCAGTATCCCAAGTGGCAATTATTGTAAGGTAAGTGCAAACTCAGAACTGTTTATATTAATTTTGGGGCAATATTTACTGTCCACATTAAAAACTTGTTTGTGTATGAGTTTGGTATTGACTGATGTTTGATTTGCATTTGTTTGTGCTTGTGCATGTCTTGCTGAGGTGTGTGGTATGATGATATGCATGTTTCATCAAAATATTTTTGAAACAAAGTGGGCATTGATTACTTTGCTCTTGCTATTAAAAAAAAAAGATATTTCATCTATGGTGCATGTGAAAGTGATAGCTTTAGCCCTCCTTGAAGAATCCATGCATAGACAGAAGACAAACTGCTGAATAATAATGTATAGAAGATTAACTGGTCTAGACAATGCAACCAAGGCCCATAAAAATATGGAGAAGGTCATGGGCTGTTAACTGCAACCTGCATGTATATAAATACAAAAGTAGGACTGCAGTAACAATCAACTAATGCTGTATAAACCAAGAATCATTGTCTGAAGAACTGCCATCGCTGCACTATAGGCCCAAAACAAAAATTGTTCTCTATTTTCCTTGTACAAAATGTGAATAGTTAAAGACACTTAAACTTTCAGAGATGAAAAACAGCAGGAACTGTCATAAACTGTAGCATAAACAGGCAAGCACTAAATGTATAGTTCATCAAATTTCAGAAGTTCATCAGCGTGCTCTTTGGAAGATTGCATAGCTCTGTCATTACCAATGAATTCATTCGTCCCTGCAAGGAATGACGGTGGTGTCTCAAGACGTCCATTATAAGCGTTCGCTTGCAGTGCTGAAATCATTACCTTTCAAGGCAATGAACTTATGGAAGAAAATGTTTCTGAGCTTTGTACATTATGTAGTGAGGTAAGTGATATACTACAAACAAGGCTGAAAGGAAGCAGTTCAAAATTAACTTCTTGGTCTCGCAAGTCATCACAAAATCTGTTCCTTTTCAAAGACATTAAGACACAATTTCATTATTCAGTAGCTGTTCGAGTACAAGATTGTCAAATTGCACTAAAGGAATGTATTTGTTTTACATATTTATACGATGTCGTGGAGTTTCCTGAGAAGTGCGTTGAGCTTTATATATGATAAAATATAATTGCAGCATCAGTAGTAATTGATATTCATTGACTATCTCTGAGGTATGTCTTTTAATAGTAGCTGTAACATGTCAGAAGGGTATGGATCGATAAATCTATAATCCAAGAAGGTTAGACACTTTCCAGAGTTTGGATTATGGTTCTCGCTGCGTCATTTGTGTTGTAAAGGATTGCAGTGGCACAAACATTGTACTGAAATTAAGTTGGATGAAGCATTGACTGAATCATTGAATTACAAAATATTTTTCCAGTAACAGCTGCATTTGATGAATTGTCTAATAAATAAGTTACAAAAGCAAAACTGCAGTGTGCGGATTGCTCAAACAGCAATTACTAACATTGCAAACTAAAAAAAATATGTCCTGGATGCCATGAAGCAAGCAGGTGTCATTTTTCAAAAGTTGGATATGAATCTGTTTTCACACCTATACCAAGGAAGGATTTCAGTCCATTTCACTGGAAAAGCAGAGCAACTTCATACCGTCCCAGTCAAGAACTGAGTTCTTTTTGATGATAGATAATGCAGCTACCATGAAGAAAGAGATGTTTCAGCAGTCAGGATTAAATGAATATGTTTCTTATCCCAGAACAGGGTGAGGGAAATGTTGCAATACTCCAAAATCCGTGGGACTGATCAATATCCAGAGATGAATCCCAGAATTTAGAAAGGAAGGCAGTGCAAATCAGCCCGATTGTATTTGCAGTTATCTAGAACTGAATCTCTAAATATGGAATTATTCTCTATTATCAGTTTTAAATGAGTCTGTAGATCAACTAAAATTAGTTAAAAGCACTATTGTCTGAGGATTGTAACTCACTTTCTAAACTAGAAATGCTCATACACCTCTTGTTTGTTATTTCGCTACACACCTGTAAAACAGGGTGCATTTCTAGTGCAATCTTGCATTTAAAATGGGATACATGTACAGTAATAATGTATTAAGAGTGATTAGGGAAAATTCCACCTACATATTAAACACTTTATAATGGGATATTGTAAATTCATCCCAGATATCACTGGCTAAAAACATCTAACTATAACAGATTAAATACTATATATTCCTGTCTTCTCTGTTGTTTCTCTGCATCTCTTTTCCTTACTTTTCACCAGCTTCTGCCTAGTGGCTTTCTGTCTAGTATAATCCAAGCAGAAAATATGTTATCAACAGCTCCCAAGTTAACTCTACCTGAACTACTAATTCTCTTTTAATGGTGCTTCTCCTGTGGCATTGT
The DNA here is from genome assembly GCF_019279795.1 of Protopterus annectens. Taxonomy (NCBI): domain Eukaryota; kingdom Metazoa; phylum Chordata; order Ceratodontiformes; family Protopteridae; genus Protopterus; species Protopterus annectens. Next base: position 1,921,093,433 of record NC_056739.1, on the reverse strand, counting down.
TGGCTTGGCCTAGAATGGGTATCTGCAAATTCACCCATGGTTTAGCACGCTTGTCCTTTATTGATGGGGGCAAACTACTAATAATTCTGTTCATCTATGGGTTGTTTGTAAAGTATAAGGGCTAAAAATTCCATGTGAATGTTTGGCTAGGCTTCTAAATATCATCATGAATGAATAGCCTAATAAGTGCCTAGGAATAATTTAACCTATACCTGACCTTCTGCTGGCTTAGTACAATCCGATGAACCTGTGACAAGATTATTATAACTAACCAGTCAGAAGAATAGATGTCTGAGAAAAAAATAATCACATTTTATTAAAGTCATGTACAAAGAAGAGGAACAGACATTATGTTTTGACCAAAAATGTTAGCACAGAGAGAGAAATGGGTAAAAAACTGTGACATGCACAACATAGACAAATGGTGCAAAATTATAATGCGTGCAATATGTACTATAACAGTGATCCAGAACAAAAAAAAGATGATAACTAATATACTCTATTGGCATTCTGGCAATGAACAACATTTATGACCACGGATTAAAGCGGGTAGGGAGGGATCTGTTGCATTTTTAAGGCAGGCAAATGCCAGATATTTGTAGACCATCATTCCACATAGCCTGAAGTTATTAAACTAACAGCTGCTACAAAGAGCACTGTGATAAATGCATTGAAGTTGAAGTGTACCTGATGTTCTCTTATCAGCGCAAGGTCCCTAAATCAAAACTGATTTGAGCATGAGTGGAAAACCATACATGTGACTACAAGTGCAAGATTGCCACAATCAAATGAACAAATAAAGATATCTATTCAGACAGTAAAGGACCTGATAACAGGAAGTACTAACAGTAGCTATGTCATGAATGGGCAAAACATTGAAAAAGTAAATTACTGATGTTGTCAACTTTTTTCACGCCAGAGAATCAAGGCAATGTAAAAGAGATGTTAGAATGAAATCAACAAATTCAGCAGTTTTATTGTCAGGAGCACTCCAGAAGACTCTCAGAATCACAGAGAGATGGTGGCAGAGTGAGAAGTTACTGTGCTACGAAATTTCCAGATCAGTATCTTGAAGCTGTTACAGTTGGTTGAGCAGTTGAAACAATATCATATTTGGTCTAAGCAGAAAATGTCTAGTTGAACAGAATAATAATACCCTATTTAAAATATTGAAAATGCTGACTCTACACACAGTTTTATATTTTCAGTATATAAGCTCATATATGACTATATAGAAAGAGATTATCTATGCAATTATGTGGAATATTAAGAATTACAGTGGGTCTTAACAATTCTGTTACTTCCTGGATTAATGAATGTTTTTCATTCAAACCTGTTTTTAAGTGATGGACATTTGTTCATTAGTTATTTAGTTAAATATTTAAATGGCCTCTGACATAGTGCTATCACTACTCAGAAGCATTTTATAGGTTCTTAGGTTTATAGGTATGTACTAGGCTAATGACCACAAGGGTCTTTTTAAGCCTAGCCATACATCCCAAAACTCTGGCAACACAAGGAAGATGTTATGGATATAAACCATATTTACACACAATCTATTTACCAGAAGTAAACTGAAATAAAACATCTCTATTACAAACTTAAGATCACCAGCTCAGTTATATCAGGATTATTTACTAGACAATGTGAATTTGGTGGAATAGCACTGCACAAAGAATAAGCAGGAGTGTAAGAGATGAAACATTTACAAGCAGAGGCCTGGGAAATAAACCTGCCTGTGTCCATTAGAGACGTAGGTGCCAAACCAGGGATGAATTTCCTGTTCCCCATTCAATTGTCTAAGTTGTACTTGAATTGGGTTAGGGAGGAATTCTGTTTCACATGGATGGGAAGCTTGCACCATATATGTTTATAGAGGAAAACTCATTTCAGAGTTACCAGTTCCCTGCTGTTGTATAAGTGGACCTCTTTATGACAAGAATATATAGCCCAGAGATATAGATACAAGCTGAGAAAATCAATGAAGTAATAACGTAGCCTTAGATGAAGAATATACTTCATTAATGTCATCAACACTATCTATATGACTATGAATGTCACAAAAATCATATTAGAATTTCAGAGATAACAGTCTTATTAAATAAATATTATAGATTTGAAGACTGCAAAAGAACACAGTCAGCTATTTTGAGAGTTTCAGAATTGATTATGATAATACAGACTGACACATTGCATTTATTTCGATAATTAACATTGCATTTATTGAAATAATTACTGATTGCAAATTAAGATCTGTTATGATGTAAGAAGCCCATGGTCTGCTACATGTAGAGTTAAAAATAATTTTAAACTGAAATGTATGCAAAAATTAGTCTATTTTATAACTAAAGAAAGGGAAATGTAACATCATCGGATATATACCATTGTGTTAGAGAGGTCACAGGTAGGAAATGCATGTTATGCATTGCACATCTTTCTAGAAGGCAGATCTCATGGTGGTCAGACACATATCCAAGTTATACAAGTCATTAATGAACATCCTAATAACTGAAAACAATGACGAGGTGACAAACCATGAAATCAAAAGCAACCACGGCACTGGAGAGAACAATAAAGGTGCATACATTTAATAATTACACAAATCTCCACAAAAATGATCAAACATAGAACACCCAAAAAATAAACAGTTCAGTTAAACAGTTCGATAAGCACTTTCGTCCATTAAAATAATGAATTTCTTCAGATAACTCCAATAAAAGTTATAAAAGCTTAAATATACAATAAATTATAACCACTGGGTGCATGTAACTGATTAAAGATCACAACGACTGGTCATCATGAAATCCAAAAAGCAATAACAAATGTTAAATGTTAAAACCTAACTAATATACATAAACATCATCCCATCAGTCAACAATGATAGGTAGACAGGAAACATTATAGCCAATAATTATCTCACAATATTCTCAGTCTGATAAGTGAGTTACCTAACTTGCTCAATAATGATTGATCATCACATAACCCTATCATGATATTATCATACTTGTTTTTAGAACCCTAACCTAGTTCGCAGTTGTTAAAAAATATATATTAAGTACAAAAATTAATACAGTTAACCACTATTAACCAGTAATTTTTTTTTTTTAAATTAACCTCAAAGATGTCAAAGATGACCAGTTCATTTCTAATGCATAAAATTTAACAAGGACAACACACTCATCGTTCTGGTGCTTTAAGTTTCAGGATATATGCAGTGGAAGACTGTTCATTCAAACCTGGCTGTATTTAGCCAGATTTGCTATATTAACTCCCTGTTTTCCAATTGTAATCCTTGGGGTCCACCCCTCATGTTCTTAATAACTGAATCAATTGCCATGTACAAATAATTGTGATCAGGGGACTTGTTATCATGCCTTGCCAGTGCACTGTTTGGGCAGTTCTTTTAATGTTATATTCACACTCATAAATTCTAATTCTTAATTTATGATCTGTTTTGTCCACATAAAAGCAGACATACTTCTGGTACCTAGCATTATATAAAGTCCCCTTTGGTTTCACAATTATACCTACCCCTAACTTGAAATTCAGTCCCTCTTATTTCAAAATAGGTTATAATTTATTATATATTAAAACTTGTATAACTTTTATTGGAGTTATCTGAAGAAGTTCATTATTTTAATGGGCAAAAAATGCTTATTGAACTGTTTAACTGAACTCTTTATTTTTGGGTGTTCTATGTTTGACCATTTTTAAGTGGAGATTTATATAATTATTAAACATATACACCTTTATCATTCTCCCAGTGCTGTGGTTCCTTTTGACAATGAACATCCTGACAGATGTTCTAGTTTAAAACCTCCCTCACGGATGTGTAAACAATTGTCAGCTATTCATTCCCATCTTCCTAGACAAAATACTCCTACACCCAGACCAATAATCAATAGAAGGTCATCTGAGCTGCAGTCAGAGCCTTATCACTCTGCAGTAAATATTCTCCCAGTTCTTGAACTTTGCTGAGTGACTGGCCAAGTCTCAAAACACAAGGAAGATGTTATGGATAGAAACCTTGTTTACACACAATATATTTGCCAGAAGTAAACTGACATAAAACCTCTCTATGACAAGCTTAAGATCATCAGCTCATTATATTATAGCAGGACTATTTACTGGACAATGTGAATGCAATGGCATAGCAGTACACAAAGAAAAATCTACTTTGTGCACAGACTATAACTAGTTTCTTTATAATACTTTCTTCTCCCTTGGAGAGGCATTTATTGTAGCATAGGCACAAAACTGATAAAATTTAGACTATGAGGTAATTATAACCTGTGGTAATCAAAAATGGTTATAAAATATTTTGTGCTCTCTGCAGCAATCAGTACAGTTCTGGAAATCACATTTTACCTATCTAGGAACATGGAACATTAATACAGCTATTACTGGTGTGTGGTCCTTCAGACTGTATAGTTTGCCATTCCATAGTATCTGTGGAAAAATGTCTCTCATGGTTGCTTGTAGACTACCACAGTTGTTGTATCTTTTGGCTTTTCCCAGTTAGGGGTCGCCACAGCGGAACTCTGGTCTGCTAATGATTGGCAGTAGATTTTTACGTACTGAGTTGCCAGGCCTGACGCACAATCTTCAACAAAGGTACGCCCATTCACGCATGTCTCCACACAGAAGACCCTTTAGCTGAGAATCGAACAGGACAACGTCTTACTGTAAGGCAACAATGCTACCGCAGCACCACCATCGCAGCAGTAAACATTTCTAATTTTCAAGTACTTTTGGTTTTCTCTGAGTATACAGTTTCAACGTTAGCTAATACTCCTAAACTATAGAAAGCAGAAGCTAATACTTTCTTCCAGGGAAGACTTCTAGAAAAACCACAACAACGTCTTATCTTCCCACATTAAGTGAATTACCCCAAGCTGTTTATCTTGGAAGGTCATGAACTGAGTTATGGACCTTAACTTCTGAAAAGCAGATGTGGAGGGACAGGTAAAGACTGGTGCACTCTTTCAATACCAGGGGCTATTGCTTGTGGGAGAGAAAAAAATGCAGATATCCATATGAAAGTCTACCACATTTTGCTATTTTCTTACAGTAACAACATTCTTCTTGATCTAGTTTCCTATTTATCAAAAATTAGATTTGTCTTTTATTTGTTAGTTTTGTTTTATCAAAAATTTATTGTATCCCTGTCTCCTGAGCTTTGACAACCAATTCACTTTTACGTGTAATATTTTAGATGGATAAACTGACACCAAGGATTTGAATTCCACTTGTGATGATATATTAGTGTCTTTACGATCATATTTGCTTTGAAATGTTTTGAATTGGAAGCATCATTATTTACTTCAACTTCTGAATTTTGATATTAGCTTTTATTTTTTGTAGTCCAAGCTTTATTAGTATGCAAATGTTTTAATGAGACTTTACTTATTCTTTCCTTTTAGTTGTTTTTAGAATCTTTCCAAAAGGTAATAACTAATTTCCATGATATAGCTAAAATAACAGAGAAGAGGGTCTTCAATTTTTAGGTACTGAAACAGGAATTGCAAAAGTCAACAAGGTAAGGCATTTTTTTAATTTTGTAGTTATCTGACTATAAAGTCTAACCATTTTTTTCACATCAGTCCAAAAAAACAGGAATACTCTAGTAAAGCAAATATTATACATGGGGTTCTGAGAATTTCTCTCTCTCTCTGTGTTAATTGCCTAATATGGGTGATCAGTTTAAACAAAAGAGAGAAATTCCAGTTCAGAGACATGGAAAGAGCGGACTGAGAAATATCTCATTAGTGGCCAGTTATCATTTTCTCTGAACTGAACACTGGGCTGTCAAACCTGGCAATACTAGAGTTCCACCTAGCAACACATCCATCCATCTATCCACAACCCATTTTTTTCTCTTTTGCATATGAGGTTGGGTTGTCACCTCCACAGTGACAATCATCTACAGCCAGCCCATGTAAAATGTTAATTGTTTCTGCTGAATTAAAGTGTCCCAAGAAGTGAACCTGTAGCTTCTATAGTTGCAACATTTTTTTATTTACTTTAAATCCTATTTCATCTAACCTAGTCAAAAATGAGAACCATATATTGCCGGCAGTTAGGAGCCACATCAGAATGTATAAGTACATTATCTATGTACTGAACTAGTGTAGACTTGCATGGTAGTTGGAGTGTATCTATTTTTTTAATTTTTTTGAGAACAGAGCAGTATATTCTACATAGCCCTTTGGCAGCATAGCCTAAGTATACTGCTGTCCTTTGTAAGTAAAAGCAAAGCCATACTTGCTGTCTGGATGAACTGAGATATGGAAGAATGATAAATATCAGTAACTAAGAAGGTGGTTGCAGTGGAATGGACAGAACTAAGAACAGTTGCGGTATTTTGTACTACTAGAAAAGTAGTTAGACCAACTGCATTTTCAGCTAAATCTTGAACAAAATGATAAGTTCCCTTTCTCGTTTTGTAACTGGCAATATGAGAGTATTTCATGGACTTCTAGTTGCTACTATAATTCCTTGATCCAAATTCTTTTCTCCACTTCTGGTGACGATGGGTACTGGGCTACATGTGGGAGGAAATGTAGAGGTTTTAAAGTAGAGTTTATATAAATAAATCTGTAATGAAGCCAATTTCATGATCATGATGAGTGCATAACTTTGTGGGATAAAATGGAGAACTTCATTATTATTAGCTGTGCTGGGAATTTGTTTGATTTTAAAAGTAGCAAAAAAGTGTGTCTTTATCTGAGTGTTTATCTAGACACTGCAGTCCCAGAGAAAAAGACTCAAAATTTTATACATTCATAGGTAAATTCTAGGCTAGCCATCCCTGTGGGGCATTTAAAGCCTAGCCAGTTTTCCTTTTTGTGCTCAAAGGAGATTGATTATACCCATCCCCTGGTCAATAATTATATATTACCCCTATGGATAATAGATGGGAGCATATCACAGATAATTTCAGGGGAGCTATACATGGCATAAAGCATTTAGGAGCTATGTTTGCTCATTATTAGTACAGGGAGCAGTTCTGGCCTAAATTTTCTGTTCCCCATCCATAGATTCAAGATGCACTTTAACAGAGACAGGGGTAAGCTTTCTTTTATGTAGATGCAGAGTCTGTTCCAGAGCTGCAATATTCTCTGTGATATATACAATATAGAAAGAGTCATTTGGAATGCTTAAAAAGACTCCATCAGAAGTGCAGTAGATGGTAGATTTTAGCTTACATAACAAATCTCTAACAAAAAAGATATGACAGTCTTTTAAAGAATACATAGTTGAAGAGTTTTTGGTAGTGTAAAGATACCACTGAAGATCATACTCTTATAAAAGAATGCTTAGAAAGAGGAAGATTTTCCATATTTGGTAAAGTGATCATATTGCGAGTAGGTAGGTCTAGTACCTATAAGGAATGGAGTACTTGTATCTTGACCCTTGACTTTTAAGAATGGACCCTATTGGTCCACAGCCACTAAAGGAAACAGCTTTCATTCCTGTTCAATGCTATCCTATCTATCTTGCTGCCATGTCAGTGGCTGCTAAGCAACGATGCAGACTACAGGCTGCTGCTGTGTCATTTGTCATGTCACTCATCTGTCAAGAAGCTTGGATGGTGATGAAAGGATATGTGTCGGACAGGGGCAGATTGCCAGTTCAAAGAAAGGGCTGTTATCATACCAATGGTATCCCTGAAGACAAAAAAGCAAAGGCTTGCATTTGTACTAGGTTGCATTGCGGGTTAACTGAATTCCGATAGAATTGTCACTGATTTTGCTACCAAGACACTTGCAAGTGTTGCATATCAGTTTATTGGGGAAAATCTAAATCTACCTGTGTTGGCCCCTTTCCTCTTCCTTGGCCTCCCCCCAGGGTTAGTCTCAAACTGTCAGAGTTGGATATATATCAGCTGTTCTTGAGTTTCCTTTCTCTCTTTAACTATGTGGTTTGTCCTTCAACAATGGCTACAGACAGTCCACTGGTAGTTGCACCCTGAGTTGATGTGGAATTGCCTGCAAAGCATTCATATCTATCATGTGTTGCAAATAACTATCTGTAGATTTATCTTTCTTTTGTATAGCAGCTTCAGTCCATGACCAGTTTGTGGTTTACCGGCATATTGTTGAGGGTATTACTCACTAAATAATGACAAATGTTTGAGTTACAGACTTCAGACCATTCTTAAAACTGTATGCTAATTCAAAACCTGTTATTTTTATCAACTTTCTAAGATTATAAGAGCAATAATTAAAAACTGGGTCTTTGTCCTTCAATTTCTTTTGGTGCTTTGTCCAGAATTATTGTGAGGTTGAGAAGTATGCTCATAGTGTAATTTAGATTTGTCCAAATTTTCATCTTCTGATGAGGAATCCAAAGTTGTGGAAGAATAATTCTCAATGTTGTGTCTTGGGAGGTGGCCACAGCAATATTCTTCCTCATGTATTCTTACTGTAGGGAAATGCATGACCAAGTCATTTAGATTTTTAAGGGCTAGTATGAAATTTAATTTAGGTTACTTACATTTTAGCATTTTGCTGGCTTTGGCTGCCTTTTTCCCTGTAAAAATCATTTAAAGTTTGTGCTGTTTTTTTTTTCAGTCTTATTTTTATGTGCATTACTATATGAGTAGCTCTTTTACTCTTTACTCAGTTTAAGCTTCTCAAAGGTGCTTTCATCTGGGGTTAATGTGAAGGTCTCTGTTCATCTCATATGTTCATAGGATGATACTAGGCTACTGGCCCAGAGGCCCTTATAAGCCTAGCCAAGAATTTTACCCATGTTCCCTCAAAGTCAGCACCTGTTTTCTCTGTCCAGCAGGGACACAGGTGGGATCCCAGGGGGTACATTTTCTGTTTCCCATCCAGTCGTCCAGGTCCCTCTTAAAGGGGGCTAGAGAGGTACTCTGCTTGACATGGAGAGGGAGTCTATTCCACAGACAGGGGAGTCTTTGGGACACAAGTCTATCCCTCCAACAAATTCTATTAATGTCACAGACCAGGTTAATGCCTTGCGTACAGGTTGCATGAGTAGAGTTGTCTTCCGGATACACAGCAACTCCATCAAGGTTGGGTCTGAAATCGCCTTGTATGCTAGACATAGGACACCACTGAGCAGTCTGTATGAGACCAAGTTGAGGGACAGAGCTTTTAGCCTATGTGTATAGGATAGGTGTTTGAGACCCTGGATTTTCCTGGTCAGGAACCTCTGTGGTCTCTCCAACTGCTGCATGTGCTTGGCAAGGTACATACCGAAGGGGGTATTGTATTCAATAATGGGTCTGATAAGGGAGGTGTACAGGGAAATTATGACCTCCTTGTTCCTGGATGAAATACCCTTATTTATGAGGTGGGCCATGTAGAAAGCCTTTCATACAACGGAGGCAACATGGTGGTCAAAAGTCAGGTTGCTATCAACCTAGGTGCCCAAGTCCCTCATGACTGATTGCATCCTTAGTACGTTGTTATTAATGTGAGAATTAGTGGAGATGACATTTTCCCCAAAGAGGATAATGATGCATTTCATGGCATTCAGTTTGAAGCCATGTTTCTGGCACCAGTCATTAGTTTGGGTAAGGCCCTCTTGGAGGATGTTCACATCACTAGGGGAATTTAAGATAGTGCCCAGCTTCCAGTCATCTGCAAACTTGGTCAGCCACAGACCACTGGTTTTGGCTTGCACCTTAGAAAAGTATAACCTAAACAACAGAGGCCCCAAAACTGATCCTTGAGGTACGCCATTGGTTACGGGTCTACTACTAGAGGTGGCTTCCCCTACTTTGACTGAGTGGATTCTATCAGTGAGCCAGTTAGCTACCCATCTGGTAGCATACAGGTTGATGCCTACCTGGGAGAGTTTATCTATTATGCCAGAGTGGAGAATAGTGTCAAAGGCTTTGGCTAGGTCAAGGTAGGTGATGTGCACCGTATTCCCCTCGTCCATTGCTTTGGTGACTGTTTCACAGAAGTCGACCAAGTTTAACAGGCATGATCTCCCTTTGAAAAAACCAAAACTGTGTGGGGTCAAGCATTTGGAGGTTGCCAATGTTTTTGTTTATAAGTTCCATAATAATACGTTCCATGGCCTTGCAGCTCAGGCTAGTTGGGCTGATAGGCCAATAATTGCTTGGGTCAATGGATGCTCTACTTTGTGCAGAGGGATGACAGTGGCTGTCCTCCATTCAGCTGGGATGAAGCCAGTGCTCAGGCTTTGGTTGAATAGGGTGTCTAATGGAGCTGAGAGCTCATGCCTGAGTTCATGTAGGTTACAGCCAGGGATGTTATTGGGTCCCATGGAGACTGTATTTTTCGCCTTTGAGTGGGCATTAAGGACCTGCTCCCTGGTGATAAGGAGACAGGTGCAAGTGCTGGGGGATGTCCTGGTTTACTGACGGGGGGACAGGGGGGTGAAGTTTTCACTGAAACTTGTCTGCCAGCAGGTTGGCTATATATATGGCGTCTGTGTATGTGGTGTTATTGACCATGAGTTCAGAGCAGATTTGGGTGTTATTTTTGAGACTGCGGACATATGTGATTAAGGCCTTGTGATTGTCCTTGGTGGATGTGGCCAATTTGGACTCAAAGTTAGCCTTCGAGGATTACACCAGTGACCTTATTTGCTTGTTCAGACAAAGGAGAGATTGCTTCCAACTTGGCACCTGCTCCTTCTTGGCCCTGGCCAGCAATTTTTTCCTTCTGTTATAGAGTGTGTTTATTGCTACTGTCCACCAGACAGGTTTACTCTTCCTTGAGGAAGATGATTCGGTCCTGTCAGGTATTGCTGAGTTCATACAGCTGTGTAGGTGCTCATATTTTTTTTGGTGTAGGCTTGCACATTGGTGCCAGTTCCAGCTGATGGGATGGTGACTGTGAAGCTGCTTATTCCTACACTGAGGAGATTGCAGTCAGCTTTGGAAAAGTTTTTTTGCTTGACTGACAAGGGGGGGGGTCAGGGAAGATGGTGGGCAATCAAAAGGGGTAGTTGAACCACCTTGTGCATGTTTTCAGTTTATCATCATACAGAGGGGGCTGATAGCACTGGATGCTAGTCAACATTATCATCAGAAGAAGAATACTGCTGTGATAATTACATTTCTCTAATTTTGTAGGGGATACCATCCCCATGGCTGTCCTGATATTGTCTTAGGACCTCTCTTTGAATAGTTTATTGTCCTATTACCATCTCTTGCTTAACATTATATTTAAGTTTTGTATAATAGACTCTTTATGATTGTTCTTATTTTCTTCCTGCCTGTCATCAAAAGCTGCTCTGAAGGAAGCAGTTATATTTGTTCTTTTTTTCTACAGTTATACTTTTAAATTATTTATCATATTTGGTTAAAAGGTCCATCTACAGACAGTGTTAGAGAACCATAATTTTTAGTGATCTCAGTCCACTTATATAAATATTTATTTATTTTATTTTTATTTATTTGGCATTTGTTTACTGGGAAAGTCCGACTGGGCATTAATCCTGTTTTCAGCGGAGGCCTGGGGAGAAAAGCTCCAACATACATAGTTCACCTGCATAATATTATCAGATGAACTGCAGTAACAAATAGCAGAATCAACATAACAGAATAAATAAAGTCAGATCAGAAAATCATACAGTGAATATTAAACAATAATCACAGGATATTGAATACCTAGTAAAGAACAATCAATAGTGATTTCTGTTCCAAAATGCTAATATTTTACTTAGACAGAGTTCAGTCTCCAGTTCTTTTATTGTTTCCACACTCACACCCATTGCAATTATGCAACAGCAAGAAAATCTCCAAATCCCTCTCACAAAAAAAAAAAAAAAAAAAAAAAAATTAGTAAGGACATAGGGAACTGCCAAACACTGGACCCATCTCAGTTTGAATTCACCAAGGACAATAGGAAGAAATTAGCCAGGGATGTGACTGATTTCACTAACAATCATGTTTTTACCTGGCCGAGAACCTGTGAGTGCATTCAGGAGACAGAGCGAGGCAATAAGGGCCCAGAATCCAATAGTGTAGCCAACCAGCAGGTGCCTGAGGGAGTGATGTCACCACTGCAGTCAATTTCATCATACTCTACACCTATTGTAGAACCATTTCAACCAGCAGTAAGTTCGCACTCATTTATAATAACAACAGAAATTATACCTGTAGTGAGGTGGAAAATTATTCCACAAAAGAAGGAACAGGTTTTTCCTGCCTTACCTCTTCCATATCACAACAACAGGAAGAAATCATACGAGCAGGATTCTCAGCGGGGTGGGCAGAAGAAGAAGGAGCCACCTCCGATGAACAATGTAAGAACTTTGAATAAAATTTGGGCACCAACTCAGCTGGGTTAGTTTGGAACGTATCTAAGTACGTTTTGACAGAAGTGGAATTTTCACTGTTGAATAAAGATTTGTGATTCATTCCGTCTCTTCATTCTGACATGTCGGATACATTGATTGAATTACAAATGTTTGTACATAATGTTTCATTGAGAACGATGTTTAGTAGTAATCCAACAGTTAGATGTGAATGTTTTTAGAAAACCTAGTGCATTTACGCCAACTATGCAACCTACTATGGAGGTATTTTTACGCACTTGTGAGGCGGATTTTTACCGCTTTTTTTGAAAACAGAAAACAATATAGAAATAGTGGTAACTTAAATCAACAAGAACAACAAGCATAAAAAGGACCTTACGTGAATGTGTGTGCATGAAAATTATTTCCAAAGAATTGTTGAGTATTTTATGGTGGAATTTCCATTGATTCCCCAATTACATGGGCTTTCAAAAATCCGTAAGAACCCCACCCATCCCAGTTTTAAACCTATAGTGGTGGGGGGAGGATGGTTGATGGAGCCGATTTCAATATATCTGGACAATAAGCTTAGAGTTGTATTGGGGACTTGACAAACAGTCTTGAGGGACACAGAACATTTATTACGTGATTTACATACAGCTGTGGATGAAGTAGGGGATGAGGAATGGTTTTATTAGTCACACTTGATGTAGTATCATTGTTTACATCCATCCCTAACCAGGAGGGTATAGCCATGGGTAAATCATATCTGACTAGGAATGGTCAGTTGAATAGGCAGCAGACAGATCTATTGTGCTTACTTTTAGAGTTAGTACTTGAGCACAATCTGTTTATATTTAATGGGACTTGTTATTGTCAAATGGCAATTTAGTAATGGCTGAATGGGAGCACCATAATATACTGAGTTTAACAAACACTTTTATCGATGCTTTGTCAATGATCTCTTTCGTGTATGGAAAGGGGATGAATATGGTTTAGTTGATTTTTTAGAGAAACTTAATACTAGTAGTAACTTTTTAAAATTTACGATGAAGTACGCAAAGACTAAGATAGACTTTTTGGATGTGGAGATTTTGAGGGGCATGGATGGTTGATTGTCCACTAGAATGTATAGGAAAGAATGCTATCACCCATCATTTTTACATAGGGATAGCATGCATCCCCAACATATTTTTCCAACATTGTTAAAGGTCAGGCTATGAGAGTTTCATGTTTATCTTGTGAAACTCGTGAGTTTGAGCATGATTATAAAGGGAGGGGGTATACGCAGGCAGAACTGGATGTAGCGTATGTTAGGACGATTAAGGAGAGATCAAACAGGGCTAAACTGTACTTTTCCAATCACCCTAAGGGAAGTTATAATAGAAGAAGAATGAATAACAACATGCCAATAGTTTTATCATATAGTCAGGACGTTTATAATGTTAGGGACATTATACGACATAATTGATATATTTTACAAGTGGGCAAGAGGCTGGGAGGGTTGGTAGGAGTCAAGCTGAGGTTCACTTATAAGAATAAGAAGACATTGAAGCAGAGATTATGCTATTCAAGGGCCTGTGATGCATCTAGTAAAAGGCTAGTAGGTACTAGGAATTGTACTGCTTGTGTGTTTTGTGAGTATATAGATGAATCCCTGTTTTTTAGACATCCTGGTACTGGTTGCTTATGGCACCTGGGGGCAACAGCCAATTGCAATACCAAGAATGCAATTTATATTGCCCATTGTCAAGTCTGTTTTAAGTTCTATATAGGGAAGATGAACCATCAATTGAGGGAATGTATAATGGATGACCTGCATTGTACCCGGAAAGGTTTTGAATATAGTGCCTTAGTGAAGCACACCAGACAGGGAATGAACATGTATTTGTTTTTCAGGTGCTACATGTAGTGAAAGAAAATGCCAGATTGGGAGATGTTGTAAATGAAATAGAGAATATAGAATTTAAATGGATACTGAGGCTGGCGGCACATCTGGGATATGGCCTCAATGACTCTGTTTCAATGAAACCTGTATTAAAATCAAGGAAGCTCAGAAAATGATGGATGACATATGTTTCAATGTGATTTTACTTTAAGTTTTATTTGCTTCAGTGAGGCTTCCTATCTTAATGAGGGGGTGTGGTTCTTAATATATTTATTGGATGATTGAGTTTTAACTAGTGCATATATGGTGGATAGTGTGGTAAAATGTATGCTTGAGGAAGCAATGTTTATCATTTTGAAAGCACTTATATTCAATAAATTTGTATTCTTAAATTCGGATAGTTTTTTTCTGTTCCTGCCTTGTATCTACACGGAATTTTCTTTTGATTTTGGATATTACTACATTTTTCGTGTAGTTTGTCACTGGACTGCGGTTGTTTCAAATGTTTGAATATATGTTTATATGTGTGTAAATGTGTGCTTGTGTCTGAATTCATGTGTGTGTGTGTGTGTGTGTGTGTGTGTGTGTGTGTGTGTGTGTGTGTGTGTGTGTGTGTGTGTTTGATCTACAAACCGGGTGAGTCATTGGCTTAGTTAGCTGCTAGTGTGATGTCATTAATGGTGGAGTAAGGAGTTTTTCCTTTTTCTCCAGAGTTGTGATCTTGAAGTTAGTATATTTAATTAGTGGAGGAATAGAGGGGCAAGCCACCCCCCCCCCCGCCCTGCAAAAACACTGCTTTATTTATTTGTATGTGTTTTGATGTTTTCTTTTTTAGATAAAATTTTTTTGATATATTAAAAAGGCTAATTAGTGAAATTCAACATTTCTGTATAAATCATAACTACATAGATTTATACACACACACACACACACACACACACACACACACACACACACACACACACACACACATATATATATATATATATATATGTTTACCATGTTTTTATTTGGTTGACCTATAAATGGATGAGATTAATTGATTGTTGGCTCTAAATGAAAATCAAGACTTGTTCTTATTCCAGGACTCATGTTTAAACAGGTTCCATTGATTCTGGATGGGTTTCTTTACAGAGGGCAGTTCTTGGCACCTGTAAGACCCATGTTAAAGCCTGTTAAGGTGTTTCAATGACACTGGCATCAATATTTTTGTTCATTAATGTTTTTCAGTTGATTAAGTGTTCTTTCACCCTCAGAGAATAAAATGTGTATTTTAAGACAGCCAATCAGCCAGCATATTTTGAAGAATAAAATTAAATGTCTGAAGAATACCAACACAAACATGAAAATAAACAAAATCCACATATTCCGTGACTGGATGTCAGAAATGAACGTCGTCCCCTGGAACGATGTGGCAGAAAGCTTAATCCCGGAGTCACTTTGCTGCCCATAAGCATGTGCTTATTTATCTCTAGACTCCTTTGATGTGAAATTTCCTATTTCTGTATATGTGTAATGATGGTCTTTCATGTCAATATATATACATATATGTGTAATTATAGTCTTTCATGTCTCTATATATTCACTTTATGAATATTTACTTATGATTTATTCTAACCAAATCAGTGGAAAGGCAGTGTAAATAAAGTCTTTACTGTTTTTAATGTGGATTTTTTTAATATAGTTTCTGTACCACACATTTCATAACATTGTAATTGCTGACTGATATATGCATCTTGCTCCCATGGAAAAGGATTTAGATAAAT
The DNA here is from genome assembly GCF_019279795.1 of Protopterus annectens. NCBI lineage: Eukaryota > Metazoa > Chordata > Ceratodontiformes > Protopteridae > Protopterus > Protopterus annectens. Next base: position 1,921,077,530 of record NC_056739.1, on the reverse strand, counting down.
GATCCCTCTTAATCTGCAAATGTCTGTATGACAGACATTTTCATTACTTGATGTAAAGTGAACACAACAAGAAAGGGATCATGAGCTGAAACAAAAATGGAGTAAATGTATCAAAGCTAGCCTCTCTGCCTCATTTAAAATGCAGAAGTACTGAGCCCCTAAATGAAAAGTGGCAAAATTTATATATATTTGTTGCACTTCAGACTGCATCCTGTTGTATTATTTGACTTTATGGATAACCAGCCACTCTAAATTTAAACATGCTATCAAAGAGTCTGAAAACCATGCTGTAAATCCAAGAAAATGCTATGTTTATTGATTCTGATAAGTCAGGACAACAGCATTCAGCACTTCAGCCATGCAGTAATGATTCAAAAGAGAAACAAAAACAAAGCGTTGAGTCTGGACTTGTTTTCAATATGCAAGTCCCTTAGAATTGTGTAGTCCATGTCAGAAAATGAGCAGCTCTGGCAGCAGCAGAGTCTGTTGTTACATTTAACACACTGCTTGTAAACATCTCTGGCCTGCTCTCAGGTTGTGCTTGGTGCCAAATGATGATTGTTATGTTGAAAAGCTTAAGACAGTTGGCCTACTCTAAATGTTCCTAGAAAACAAAGTCTGTCCAAAATGTATTTTATAGGCAAATCTTCAGTTTATGTCACTATATTTTCTATGAAGCCAGTTACATTTAATTTATGTTGTCTTTATGGCACAGACAGAGTTATCACACTGTGAATGAAATCTAGCATTAAAGAAGAGTATATCCTTCTAAATTATATAATTCAAGCAATGGCTTAAACTGGTACAGATTTTGAAAAATTGGCATGAGTATACATTAAGCTATATCAATCAATATGTCCCCGAGACACAGAGATTGGGAAGGGATTTTTCAAACATGTCAACATTCTGAATGTCAAAATGGAAAAGGTTAACAGTCAGAATTGGAAATGTTGATAAGTGTTAGGGTGTCAATGCAGTCCATCAGGGAATTGTGACATATCCCAAGGAAATAAAAACCTCCCTCTAACCCAAACATTTCATCTGGTTAGGAGAAAGTTATAGCATCAGAAAAAAAGCCTGTCATCTCATACCATGAACACATATGTGTGTGTGTGTGTGTGTGTGTGTGTGTGTGTGTGTGTGTGTGTGTGTGTGTGTGTGTGTGTGTGTGTGTGCGTGTGTGTGTGTGTGTGTGTGTGTGTGTGTGTGTGTGTGTGTAAGAAGTAGATATTCACACAGCACAAGGTCACATATGGAGCAGTTTAATATGGATGACTATAATTCCAAAGTAGGCCCTCCTCAGACTTCTCAAATAAGAAAAGGAAATGGGATAGATTCCATGAGTTCTTAGACTGTGAAAGAAAAGCCAGATGCAAAGATTTTGTTTATTCCTTCATTTATTTTTGCTAAAAATAAAAATTATTTCCAGAAAACATGCAGAAATATTAACAGTTAAAATGTCTGGGCTGATATCAAGAACTTTTTTTTCATTTCAAGGGATTTAAAGATTGGATCAAACTAACATGGAAATTGCATCTTATGACAATCATAAGTTAAACAACACTCATTATAATAAGGTGCTAGCATGAAAAATTCCATGTATAGCAAATAGTAAATGGAGTGTGAAGCATTAGTTTGTTCTGAGCTCTGGTAAACTAGAATCTGCAAATATGTTAAAGGTGACCATTAGCTTCCTTCTACCAGGATAATCTGCATTACTAACACCAAAACATGGTATAGTATTAAAAAAAATTGAACGTTTGACCCTCAGCACAGAACTTAAGTCACCACTGGTAATGCTTGTAACCTTGCATCATTTATGAGATCAGAAAAAAGAGAATGGATGCACTCAGATGCTGTCATAGATGTCACATATATTATGATGCCCATAAAACGAAAAAAAGTAAGAAAAAAAATTTGTGTGATTTGCCTTGATATCTTTCTTTCATAAACATACACAGTTCAACTGACTTTACTCAAGTTCAGTTCATTGAGTCTTAAAGGTCAGTTGCAAAAAGTTTTTAGTGTTACAACACTGATAGTACATGTAAGCCAGGTCAAATGTTTATATATGCAATCACTGTTTGATCCCAGACTGAATATTTTTATGAACTTATTCAAAAAGGTTTAAAAAATTACCTAACATGGAAACCTAGGGAAAATACCTAAGAATAGTTCTCTTGACACATGAAGTGCCATTCATTTTCTTTTATTTATTTATTTTGCAGCAATGATTGCCTTTAATCAGAGAAGTTGCCTACTTTAGAATTATAGTCATCCATATTAAACTGCTGATCCAGGGATTTTGTGTTTACAAAATTCAGAAATCTCTCTGCCTGTATGTTTGGTGTCACATTTAATTCCCAGTTAATAGAGGGGTAATTAAAGTTGCCAAGGAATATGGTATTGGGTTAGATGGTGAGTGTTTCCACTAAGTTTAAAAACATGGTATGGGTTTCCTGGGTCATAAAGAGGGACCTATAGCTTGCAAGAAAGTGGCACTGGATTTTGTCTATGGTGATTTGAACAGAGAGAAGCTCAAGTGCATTGATGTAAATTGAGACTCCTCCACCTTTAGTCCCTGTCTGTGTAGTAGCTGGTCTAAATGTGTGGAAGGCATTATAACCTTGCACTGTTGGTGTGCTCTCCGTGGCTTTAAACCATGTCTCAGTGACTGCACAGATGTCAGCATTCTCTGGAGTAAAGAGAGCTTGTAGGAAGTGGAATTTTTTGTTTACATTCCTAGCATTGAGTGGTAACACCTTTAGATTTTCTTGGTTTTGATTTGTTGTGTCGGAAGTACCTCCAGTTTGGCATTGCCTAAAAAAGGCATTACGGGGGATGGATAATGATTTAGCTAATATTCAAAAGCCTAGAAGGGGGAGGTACAGATCATCACTGGTAAAGCAGCATGGTCTGTTGACCATCTCCTTCCATGCTGACAAATAGTGCCAATTGCACCAGAAACTAAGGCAATTATTAAAGTCAGTCATCTTTTGTTCATATTGTGGCATCATTCTTGGAGAAGGTAAAATGCTGCTCAATGATAGGCTTATACCAACCTCAGATGCATATTCCAAGAGCTCCATGATGTCTGTCTGCATACAGTCTAGGGAGGTATGTCTCAGGTCATTTGCACCCACATGACTATGAATGAGTCATACTGGTACTTGTGGTCCAATGACCTGAATGTGTGTGTAATGTGGTGGATCCTGGCCCCTGATAAGCTACTCACAATGACTTTCTTCCTTACTCAGCCAGACGAGATGGACATCAGTGTTTCTCACAGTGGAGTCTCCAATGACTAGAATGGTGGATTCTGTGGCAGCTTGCATTGTTCATAGGTTCATAGGTTCATAGGTTCATACTAGGCTATCTGCCCTAAGGCATTTATAAGCCTAGCCAGAATGTGTTTGGCTTTCGCCACTCATTTTAAATTTATTTTGCTATGCCCTTTTTTCGAGGTTAGTATACTGTGCCTCTGTCTAACAGTGACACAGAACTGATACCCGGGGTAAACCTATGATCTCCCATCCACTCATCAAGATTCCTCTTGAAGAGAGTCAATGAGGGACTCTGCCTAACCTGGACTGGGATTTTATTCCAGAGTGAAGGCAGTCTCTGGGTTATGAATCTGTCCCTCCAGCATGTCCTATTTATTTCAGTGCTGAGGTTCAAGTCTCTCGAGCGCGTAGCTCGATGGGATTTGGATTTTCTGAGGTGCAGCATGTCCATTAATTCCGGGTTGGACATGGCTTTATACGTCAGGCACAGACCGCCTCTGAACAGGCAGTATGCCACTGAGTAGAGCTGGAGTTTCTTTAACCGGGCAGCATATGGCATCCGTTTGAGCCCTTTGATCCTCTTGGTGAAGTACTTTTGGGGTCTTTCCAGTTGCTGCAGGTGTCTGGTAAGGTACATCCCAAAAGGGGCATTGTACTCAATTATGGGCCTGATGAGGGATGAGTTAAGAGGCATGATGACCTCCCCTGATCTAGATGTGAATCCCTTCATGATTAGGTGGGCTATATAAAATGTTTTTCTAACCACTTTGGCCACGTGGTTGTCAAATAAGAGATTGCTATCGACTTGGGTCCCCAGGTCCCTAATTACTTCTTCTGTACTTAATGGATTACCACCTATGTGGTAATTTGTGGGCACTTTGTTTTTGCCAAAGGGGATGACTATACACTTTTTGGCATTTAGCTTGAGGCCATGGCTCTGGTACCAGTTGTCTGTTTCTATGAGACCCTTTTGGAAGATGCTTGTTTCGGCTGGAGAGTCGATTATGGCGCCCAGTTTGCAGTCATCTGCGAACTTGGTCAACCACAGTCCTTCCATGTTGGCCTGTACCTCCGAGAAATATATACCGAACAAGAGAGGTCCCAGGACTGAGCCTTGTGGGACACCACTTGTAACTGGTTTGGAGTCTGACATGGCTCCAGCAATTCTAACCATGTGGGTTCTGTCCTTGAGCCAGTTTGCAATCCATCTAATGACATAGGGGTTTATATTTAAGCTGGTGAGCTTATCTATAATGCCAGTGGGGTATTGTATCGCAGGCTTTTGCGAGGTCCAGGTAGGCTGTGTGGACCACCTTCCCCTCGTCAATGGCCTTGGTGACTGTTTCAAAGAAATCAACCAGGTTTAAGAGGCAGGATCTGCCCTTAACAAAGCTGAACTGGGTAGGATCCAGTGTCTGTAGGTCCCCAATATCTTTATTTATGAGGTCCATGATGATCCTTTCCATAGCTTTGCAGACCAAGCTAGTCAGGCTTATGGGGCGATAGTTTTCAGGATCCATTGAGGCACCACCTTTATGGAGAGGGACCACTGTTGCTGTACGCCACTCTTTGGGCACATATCCTGTAGTAAGGCTGAGATTGAACAGTAGTTTTATGTTTGGGTTTAGCTCTTCTTGGAGTTCATGTAGGACGCAGCCCAGGACACCGTCTGGTCCCATTGATGCTGTGTTTTTTGCTTTGGAGAGGGCGGCTCTTACCTGAGCATCTGAGATGTCAGCACTCTGCGGGGATAGATATTTGCCCTTTTGGTGGGGAGGGGGGGGAGTTTGCCCTGAACCTGTCAGCTAGGATGTTGGCAATGTCTGTGGGTTCAGTGTATTTTTTGTCATTTTGGACTAATTCTGAGCATATCTGGGAATTACCACCCAGGTTCCTAACATAACTAAAGAAAGCCTTGTGATTATCCTTAGTGTCCTGTGCAATTTTTCTCTTGAAGCTGGCTTTAGACAATTTTATGAGTGCCCGTAGTTTTTTGCTAATACTGATCAGTGATGCCTTCCCTTTTTGGGATTTTGCTCTATCATTTAGTAGCTTCCTCCTTCTATTGTATAGTTTTTTTATGGCTGGGGTCCACCAGACAGGACGTCTGCCTTTGGAGGATTGGGTCTTGGTTTTATTTGGAATCGCATGATCCATGCATTCCTGAAGGTGTTCATAGAATGCGTTTATAAAGGATTCTGTGGTCTGCGCCATATTTTCCACAGGCCCGAGGGCTTTGAAGGATTCCACCTCGGTTTTGAGGAGTGTGAAATTTGCTTTAGAGAAGTTTTTCACTGTGGTTTTCTGGGCAGGGGGTGGGGTCGGGATGTGAATATCCAGTGAGATTAGTTTATGGTCTGATCTTACCAGTGAGGGATACACTTCTGGTCTGGAGCATAGAGTCCCCATGTTGGTGATGATCAGGTCCAGTATGTTTTCCCCTCTTGTGGGAGTGGTAACAAGTTGTTCCATAGCATTTGAGTTTATAAATTCTAGGAACCTTTGGGCTAGGGTGTTGGAGCTAGAGTAATGCTCCCAGTCTATGTTAGAGGCTCCATTAGATGTGGATGTATGTGTTGATTTTGGTGTTATTTTGAAAGACTGCAATCAGGGTTGCAGAGGGTGTTTGTTATGTATACTTCATCTAGGAAATCCTTGGGGTTTAGGAGGTTACATTTAAGTGCCACAGCATATGTGGGTCTATGTGTCTGCTTTGAATTGTGTGCAATGGGTACAGCATGTGGACTACTGACAACCTTATTGAAATTAAGAGTGCTTTTGTGTGAGAGCTTTGCCTTCAGTGACATTGTGTAAATGCATCTCTCGTACACTATATCAGTTTGTTTGAGAATTAACTGGTTGTCAGTAAACATGAAGCAATTTGTACATTGCTTTAGGATGTCCATATCCACCAAGCTAGTAACAGAGATAGTGGGACATTTCATATCCATGGCAACAGACCCTTTTTATTGATTAGACAGTTGGAGTGAGAATATACAGTAATGTCAGAAGTATCTGATTTGCAACTTGGGCGCAGTGTTTGTCACTGTAAGTTGTCCTGTGTGCAACTAGGTATTGTTGAAATTTCAATGGTGCTTTTACAGGAAAAAAAGTTAACTGAAGGCATCTCTGGCTATACAGGACACTGCTAAACACTTGAGGGGAAAATAATAGGTAGAGCTTGACGATTTAAGGCTAAAGTATTTAGGCAAGTATTCTGTAGTTAGAAAAAAATGAAGCAGCACTTACTGAAAAGAAGGAACTAGCTTGTCAAGAATGTTGAAAAGAGGCGTGGCTAGCATGAGTACTGTATAGCAGCAGAATTCAGCAGCTCCACTGAAGATAATTTTCTTTACTGGATTTTTGTCCTATAAACAAGAAAACGTGGATTTTTTTCAATACAATATCTTAGAGCTAAACTTCTTTTACAAGAAAATTAAAAAAAAAAACGAAAGTGGACAAATTTTCCAGTCAAAAATCTACTTGGAAAAATCACAGTTCATCTGAAGAGAATGCCAACATGAGTCACTCTAAGACAGGCAGTCAGGATTCCAGTATGAAAAGAGACTTACAAACTCTAATATCCAACATTCAGGACTTAACTACAAAAACTGACAAAATTTACTAAAAAATAGACAGTTTTAAAGAAAAAGCCACTAAGCAAATGGAACTACTACATGATGATTTGAAGCTACAGAAAATCCAAATATCTAATATAGAGGAATCCTTAAATGACATGGATGGCAGAATTCTGGAGAATTAAAACAACACCGAATTTCTACTTAAACAAAATACTATGTTACAAAGCAAGTTGGATGATCTTGAAAATAGATCCCGTCGAAACAATCTAAGGATTTTTGGATTTCCTGAAAATATTGAGGGCAATAACATGGCTACTTTCCGTAACACCTGGATACCTAAAACACTTGACTTACCAGAAGCTTTGTCTTTTGGAATAGAAAGAGCACATTGAGCACTAACTGCAGTAAACAACACTAACAGAAAGCACAGATTAGTTATTGTTAAATTCTTGTCTTCATTGGATAAAGAGTTGGTATTAAAGGCAGCTTTTTCTAAGTCTCCACTAAAATACAATGATTCAATAATCCGTTTTGACAATGACTACTCTACACAGGTCATTACCAAGAGGAAAGTAATTTTACCATTAATTAAAGAACTAAAGAAAATACAAATAAAGACTCACCTTTTGTTTCCTGCGAGGTTGAAAGTCTTCCTTCCAGAGGGTCCCAGGATGTTTGATGATCTGGATTCTGCACTGTCCTTTGTTAAAAATCATAAAATATTGGAAAAATTAGAAGAAATGGAATGGGCTAATTCATCTCTTAAAAGATTGGCATCGAATTCCACATGGAAAACTAATGAAAAACAAAAGAGACTAAAAATAAATGAACATAAGACTTTTTTTCTAATACAATGTCTTGTTTTGTATTTTAAACTGTTAGCAAATCTATACAGTTATACTCTATTTATAAGGTAAGCTCATCTTTCCATCTGTTATGTTAAGCTTATATAAGGTTTACATCTATTTCAAAATTTTAATATTAATCATTATATTACTGCATATAACTTCTCTTTCTCACTGATAAACATTATTATTCATCTGCTATTAGCAATCACTACTACCCTTATAGTATAAATCATAATAGTATGGTATTTTCCCAAAATATAGTAATAACTTAATTATTATTAACTTGATATAGCCAAAATACAGTTAAATATTCATATAACAGCTTTTATAAGACACCTCTAATACATTAATAACATCAAGACAAAACATGTTATGTATAATTAACTAATCCCCTATGTATAGTGTCTTTCACAGATATAAATCTAAGATAGAACATTTGTTATGGCTTTTAATAGACAAGCATATATTTGGGAAATGCTATCTGTATGTGTTTGGGAAGTGCTATCTGTATGTGTTTTTTTGGGGGGGTCTAAAGATTTAAAAAGAAATGTTATGACTATGGTTCAGATCTCTGTAGATTATTCTTAATATAATTTCAAATGCATTGGTTAACTTGTTCTATGGAATTGGTCATACAAGCTTTACACAATGTAATCTGCTTGGTTTGGGCTCTTGAGGCTCATACTGTTATTTTTCCTGTAAAGAGAAGAGCAGATGATGAAAAAAAAGGCTCGTTAACATTTTAAACTGATTTTCCCGTGGACTACATATAAGAAGCTATTTCACTCAATAATTATCTTGCGACGATCATCCGTGAGCTTCAGCCATTCCCGGACCCTGTTACCAGCTAAGAAATCTTCTCCTTAACTTTTTCTCACATTCTTGGATGTGCAAAGCACCCAGATGATGTCAGCACTAATGGACAAGCACATACAGGAAGTGGAAAGCTCGGCAGAAGCAGAGAAGTGACTGATTTGTGTATTCCTTGTCATCATACATAATATGATTCTTGAGAGGGCAACATTCAACTGCAATGTAGTACGGTAATTAGCTGCTGCTGTTTTATGAGTAATTTATAAGCCTGCAACTTTTATGCTATGAGCACAAAGTGTGTTGACAATGTATATGGTAGAAAATGAGTAATGCAATATTTTGTACAGAAAAGAGACAAATCTTAACTTCACAGTCTGTATGTGTTTGAGTCCAAGTGTGTATGAGTTTACAAGAGTATGTGATTGTGTGGATGTGGGTGAGTGTGAGCAAGTGTGCATATGAGTTACTGCTTTTGCAGAACTGACTTTCTTATTTTATAGTGTTCTACTTAAAATTTATAAAAGTACTATTATATAAACCACATAAATGAACAATTTTTCCACTTCTGCTCCAGTTTATTTTATCAGTTTTTCCCCACTGCCTGAAACACATTCTCTCACACAAAAATGTTTGCTTATGGATTAAATTCCTGACTTTCATACCTTCTTTTACAGAATCCTGGCCTTTTCTCAGCTTCCCCATCCCTTATAATGTTTTTTGATTTATTGGTAAAACACTGAGGATTTTGGAGAAGTCTGTGAAGCTGGACATTAGTGTTTCATACTTCTTACAGCTTAGAAACTGTATGCTGATGCAAAACATGGTGCTTTATTAACTTGTGTAACTTAATTAGAGTTATATTTAAACAGTTTCCCTAATTTTATTCTCATTGTTTTTGCTATGACTAGATTTCATGAGCAAAGATGCTAAGAGGTATACAGAGAAGTTAAGATTTATATAGAAAACAATACCTATCGACTGCACCTGATTTTGCAAAATGTATCTAAATTTTGTCTTACATCTTTTACCCTGTCCCTGATTTTTCTCATAAATCACAGAGAAAACAAATCAATAATGTTAGACAGTACAGTTTTGCACTTATTGCCAAACAAATCTGTGATGACTCAAACCTGTGGCTCTATTAACGTTTAAGTGAAGTATAAGTAATAGCTATACATTGGTCCTGATTTGCCACTTCCCATTATGTTCAGCTATATCCAGAATTCTTGAGGAAAGAAGTAAGAGCTATGGGAAATAATACCATTATTTTACTACTGAATTCCTACTGAAAAAAGCTACTTGGCCATCAGAGAGATTGTAACAAAAATGGCATTATTTTAAACTCCCCAATGTGGGTGGCTGCACCCCCACCCCCACAATTATATATACCAGCTCCACGATTGCACTACATTAGGGAAAAGGGCAAATTTGTAACAATGGCCAACTAACTCCCCTTCCCTGAGAAAAAGTTTTGATGATGTAACCGTTCTCTGAAATGGAGTTTCGATGGATAAAGTTCAATGAATAAAGGTTCGACAAAGTAAGTGTTAGACAAAATGATATAGACCCATTGGAGTCCTTTGATCTTCTTAGTTAAAAAACTCTGAGGTCTCTCCAATTGCTACAGATGCTTTGTACGGTACATGCAAAAAGGGGAGTTATATTCAATTATGGGCCTGATTAGTGATGAGTATAGAGGGGTTATAACCTCATTTGCTCTAGAGTCAACGCTTTTGCTAATCAAGTGTGCTATGTAAAAAGCCTTCCTTACTACAGTAGACACATGGTGGTCAGAGTTAAGGTTGCAGTCTACTTGTGATCCCAGATCTCTTACCACTTCATAGGTATATAGGGTATTGCTGTTAATCTGATAGTGTGAAGTGACATTGTTTTTACCAAAGGGAATGATGATGCATTTCTTTGCATTCAGTTTGACACCGCAACTAAGACACGTTGTTGGTCTGTGTAAGACCATCCTGAAGTATACTGACATCATTTGGGGATTCAATAATTGCACCGAGTTTGCAGTCGTCCACAAACTTGGTCAGCCACAGCCCCTTAGTTTTGGCCTGAATTTCTGAGAAATATATACCAAACAGTGAGGGGCGGCCCAGCACTGATTCTTGTGGCACCCTACTGGTGACAGGTCTGCTGGTTGATGTAAAGTCACCTACTTTGATAGTATGTGACCAGTTTGTGAGCCAGTTGGCAACCCATCTTACAATAAAGGGGTTTACATTCAGTTTGCTAAGTTTATCGGTAATGCTTGAGCATAGGATTGTGTCAAAGGCCTTTGAGAAGTTGAGGTATGCTGTGTGCACAGATTTGCCCTCGTCAATAGCCCTGATCACATATTTGAAAAAATCCACAAGGTTTAACAGGCAAGATCTGCCCTTGAAAAAGCCAAATTGGGTCAGATCCAGGGTTTGGAGGTTGTCTGTGTCTATAATTATGAGGTTCCATGGCTTTACAGATGAGGCTGGTCAGACTTATGGGTCTATAATTCCCTGGGTCTGTTGCTAAGCTACCTTTGTGGAGGGAAATAACTGTTTCTGCTCTCCATTCTGCAGGAACAAAGCCTGTGGTTAGGCTGTGATTGAATAGGGCACTTAATGGTGATGCTGGTTCATGTTTTAGTTTGTTAAGAAGACAGCTTGAGATGCCATCTAGTCCCATAGAGGCTGTATTTTTGGCCTTATATAACACCTGAATGACCAGCTCTTCAGATATGTAGGGTAGGAGGAAAGTTGGGGGAAAGATTTGTGATAAGTTTGGAGGGGATAAGGGACTGAAATTTTCACCAAATCTGTCCGCTAGCAGATTTGCTATATCTGCTGTATGATACCATTAGTCGCTAGTTCAGCACATGCTTGGGTCCTACCTTTTAGGCTATGTACATAGCTGCAAAAGTCATTATGTTATCCTTGGTTGTGACTGCTAAGTTTTTCTCAATGTTACCATTAGAGGATCTGACATGTTGTCTTATTTGCCTGTTGAGACTGAGGAGGATGCTTTTCCATTGTTGGGGCGTTCGCTCCTCTTGTGCATTCAAGTGAGATGCTGAGGTACCGTGATGGGTTCAAGTTGTTTATTGTGCATAAACACATCAGGATCTGTAGCTAGAACATATATTTAAGATAACTGACTGACTCACTACTTCGAACACACATATGCATCTCCATTCATGCCTGCATTCACTCTAGCTGACTATACAAAATGGCACTGATCTTGTATGTGCTCAGTAACTTATATGCATGTACTGTCTAGCTACAGTGGCTGAGTAGACATGACACACACAGTGATCTACATCCTCCCTCTTTGATTTGCTTGACATGCAATAGGAGAAAAAATATTTTACAAGCTAGACATCATATCAGCATTTAACAACAAATTAATTCAAATCCAAGTCACTCTGTAGTTCAACATGGGTCTGGAAATTCTACCCAGTCTGGTCACATAAAAACTTTGACTGGGTTTAGCAACAGGGACAGACTCTGGGGAGTCTTTTACAATTTGAACTTCAGATATAACATCAGGATTGCTTGAAGAAAGTACACTGTTCTCTGGAATTTGAACAAGTGTAGAGTCACTCTGAGAAATAGAGACTCTGGCGCAGGCAATCTGATGCGTCACTAATTCAGAGGCTGGCAATATGTGTCTTTGATTCCTTCTGAAATCCATTCCATCAGATTGTATTATGTAAGATCACGGTTCTTCACAAATATCTTTGACAATTCCCACTCGGTCATATCCTTTAGATGTCTGCATTCTCACAATCTCACATTGTCTTAATGGTCTAAGCGGTTTGCTGGATTTATCGTAGTACAACTTTTGTGACTGGTGTTTTTTTAAAAGTTGAGTCTTGACCACTCTGTTGTTCTTTGCATTTGGAATCAATAATTGTTTACTGATTAGAAGAGTTGTTCTAGTCTGTCTGGACATCAAAGTCTGAGCAGGTGAATCAAGCGAGTTATCTCCAGGAGTTTTTCTGAGATTAAGTAGGTTAAGAAAAACATTGGTACCATCTGTCTTGGATTTCTCCAACATTTTGCACTTTGAACTTCACTCTCAGCTAATCCATTGGACTGTGGATACTCAGGACTACTAGTGACATGGGCAAAGTCCCAAGACTCAGCAAAATTCTTGAACTGCTGACATATAAACCGTGCACCATTGTCAGAAATGACTTTGTGAGGAATACCATGAACAGAACAATGTCTCTTTAATTTTGTAATGACAGTGCTGGACGTTAAATTAGGAAGAAGATCAATTTCAAACTAATTCAGATAAGAGTATACTAACACTAAGTAATGCTGGCCATTCCATTCAAAAATATCAGTAGCAACTGTCAACCATGGTGTTTCAGGAATCTGGTTTCATTGAAGTGGTTCTTTTTGTTGGTGCAATCTGGCACTATTGCAAATGGAACATGCTAGAGTTTCCCCTCTCTATATCTTTTGACATAGAAGACCAAAATACTATGCCTCTTGCCCTTCCTTTGGTTGAATCAGTACCCAGGTGACCATGACGCAAAATTTTGATATATTCTTGTTGCGATGCTGTAGGAATTACCACTTTAGAACCTTTCATATGATTCCATCTTCCATCATGAGCTCATCTTTGTAAGGTAAATACTTCTGTATGTTAAGTAGTAAACTACTCTGACATGCTGGCCATCCTTGACTGATAATATGCTTCAGCTTCGGAAGAACTGTGCCTGAAGCTGTATGATTTCTGAGTTCATCAAGATGTGATGAGGAAAACTTTTTGAATTCCATGATTTCAAACTCTGCTTTCTCATTATCATGTTGTTCTGTTGTTTGTCTGGGTGGTCTCAACAAAGCAGCAGTAAGGTATAGAAATTTGCCTTTCACAATGAGAATATTGATATTGTACTTTTGCAATTTTAACATCATGCATTGCAGGCATACTGAGGCTGTATGTATTGGCTTTTTCAGAATTGTTACTAGAGGTTGGTAATCAGTCTCTATTTGAATAGGTTTGTCATAAATATAATCATTGAATTTTGAATATGCGAACACTGCATTTCAGTTTAGGTTAAAGATCTGGATGCATAGGCTGCTGGTATGCCTTCTTGAAGACATGCTGCACCAAGACCATATTTTGAAGCACCACACGAAAAAGTTACATGTTTGTGAACATCATAATATCTCAATGTGGGTGGACTGGCAATTTTCTGTTTCAGAACGTCAAATGTTTTTTGGTGTTGTTCCAACCAGGACCAGTTTACATTTTTGTGTGTCAACTCACGTAGCAGTGCTGAAAGCTTACTCAGGTGTAGGATGAACTTTCCTAAATAGCTGACCATACCAAGAAAACATTGTAAAGATGTGACATTTTATGGAATTGGCATCTCAAGAATTGCTGTTTGCTTAGACGGATCTGGCTGCAAGCCAGAAGTTGTAAACAAATGACCAATATAAATAACTTCTTTCAGTTTGAATTTACATTTCTGAGGATTCAGTTTAAGATTTATTTCACGAGCACAGTCTAGAACTTTCTTGAGGTTTCTGTCATGTTTAACTTCACCGTTGCCCTCTGCAATAATGTCGTCTACTATAATACATGGATAACCTGAAAAAAATTTGTTCCATCGCACATTGAAATACCTCACTGGCAGAATTTATCACAAATGGCATTCTCAAAAATCTGTATCTACCAAATGGCATACTGAAAGTGGTTATAAATGAAGATTTGTGATCCAGTTAAATTTGCCAAAATGAACTTTTTGCATCTAAGACTGAAAAAATAGTGGCATTTGGCATGAGAGCAGCCACTTCTTCTACTGTATGCATCGGGTGATAAGGGCATTTAACTGCTTTATTTGAATCTCTTGGATCAATACATATTTGAATATCATCTGAGCTTTTCTTATCAGCTATGACCATGGAGGATACCCATTCAGTCGTTTCTTCCACTGCAGTTATTACAACTAAATTCACCATTTTTGTAAACCAACAGAGAAACTGAAGAAAAAAATAACTAAATGGACAAAATCACTTCAGACATTACCAGTGCCAATAAAGGATCCCTGATTAATGGAAAAAGGAGCACACTTTAAAAACAAAGCCATTTCTTCATATAAAAACAAATATCCTTCAGGTTAAAATTCCTTCCAAAACTAAATTTCAAAGGGCCAGAAAAGACCTTTTAGAGAGTGCTCCGTTTTCCATTAATCGGGGATCCTTTATTGGCACTGGTATGGTCTACTGAAGTGAGTTTGTCCATTTAGTTAAATTCACCATTTTGTCAAACTTTGCTTTTACTTTGCTTTGCATTGCTACCAGAATATTCCTTGCTGGTCTGACAACTGTACTTACTTCATGGTTTAACTTCATTGAATATGTGACTGGAAGTTTGCCAAGCTCCTCTGTGAAAACATCAGCATATTCACAAAAATATTCTGTGTAAAACTATCATTGTTATTCAGACTTATATGGTGTACCAGATCTCTTTATTAAATTAAATCAGTCCCATTCTCAAACTGTCTTTCAGACCTAACAATGGCTGCACTTGTCTTTTGACTACATAAAACTGCAAGTCATCAGTTTGAATCTCTTCACCACCATAAACAACTAGTTTTGCACACTTTGCTGAATCGAGTTTCTCATCAGCTTTTATTTTGGCAAACATTGTGCTGATATAACACTGCACTTGGGTCCAGTATCTACTTTAAGCTCTACTGGTTTCCCATTAATCCGAACAGTGCAAAATATTTCACTCTTTGCTGCTGACTGATAATTTACTCTGTTAACTGTTTCATTAATCATAGTGACATCATCAATATAGAAAATTTGCTTGCAGCTCTCTATTTGATCTACTTGCTTCTTTGGGTGCTCTCTTGTAATAAAAATATGTGCCACTTTAAACTTCCAAGGCCTTTTGAAATTATTCCACTTTTTACATTTATGACCCTGCTGACCAAAATCTAAGCATTTCTCTTGTTTATGTTCATAGCTGCCTCCACAATTACGGAGTTAGCAATGAGGTTGGGTGTTGTGGCCCCATTCGGTTTAAAGTTAAGGTTGTGTACTGCCACACCCTTCAGTTCATGTTTCTTTCTCATCTTAGCTTTATGTTGTTTACTATCAGCATTTGCATTGGCAGACACTGCATGCATGTTTTTCTCATTCGGAAGCATGTTCGTATGCTTTTCTGTAAGGTCATATATTTGACAAATCTCAATGGTTTTGCTCAACATTAAATCACTATCTCAAAGGAAAATAGTTCTCACTGCATCATTAACACCACACACAAGCCTGCCTTTTATCAACTCATCACTCAGATCACCAGATTTGCAAGTTTTTGCTTTATTTCTCAAATTAGTAATATATGCTGCTATAGTTTCACTAGACTTTTGATTTTTTTGTGTAAAACATCTGCCTTTCCATTGAATATTCATTAGAGGGTTAGACATTTCTCCAAATTTACATTTTAAGCAAATAAGGGTCTTCCTGAGTTTCAGCTTGTATCACAATATGGTGGTTATCCCCCTCTCCTGCATACATGGCAGGTGCATGCACAAATGAATGTTCCCTCTCAACAGCTTCCAAGCCAGCTAAATTGAGGAGTATGAATACCTTTGTATGTGCATCTTTATCAAAAAATCCAGCCTATATGAAAATATCATATTTTTGTTCACTCACCAATTCTCAGTAATATTATTATCAAACACCAGTGGTCCAGGTCTAGGAAATCCCTCTGCCATAATAACAAAATACATTTAAATATAAACATAGACCAGGTACTTGTAATTATGTGACAGTTGAGCATAACAATCTCTCTAAAAAGGTTTCACTTTGACACTGCAAGCACTGCAAACACTCTGGACACTTCGGATACTTTGAAAATTTTCAGCTAATGTGAAAAAGTAGTACATTGCAAAAAATGTGGTTGTTTTAGCCTTTTTGTACATTTTTAACACTTCAGAATTTATTTCAAATACTTTTGTATTTATTTTGAATGCTTTTATCAGTATGTCACAATTTCAGACATTTTGTTTATCTTGTTAATTATTTTGAATGTTTTGAATGCTTTGCCACACATTTGGTGACTGAAAAATCATTTAAATGAGTTTAAGTGCCTTTTAATAACCACGGACCTGTTTGTGAGTTCGCTCCTCTATATTCCTCCACTTCTAACTTCGTGCCTCATGGTTTGTGAGTTGAAGCAGCTTTGGATCCCATTCTGACACCATGTCACTCTTCTCATGCATTCAAATGAAAAGCTGAAGCACTGTGATGGGTTTGAGTTGTTTATTGTGTCCAAAGTAGGAGAGTGACTGGGATGAAAGAGACTAATATTCAGACCCATGAGGTGCCGAGACGACAGTGAAGGTAAAACTAAGAGAAACGAGCACAAAAAGAGCCAGAAAAGAATCAAAGGTAATGAGAAGTAGCACAAACTGTTTATTTGATAGAAAAGACAAAATGGGGCATTACGAAGTCACAAACTGCATTATTGAGCAATGAAAAGTTTGTTAGCTAAAGGAAATGTTTAAAATAAGGGTATTTGATGACACAATTAACAGTAACATAAAACAAGCATGTTTAAAGCAAAGTTAACATGTTTAAAGCAAAATGAGTGTGTTTAAAGCAAAACTGGGCATGTTTAGAGTAAACTGAGTAAAAGAAATGTACATTGGGCATAAAAAGGGCACATTAAGCAAAAATAAAGCAAGGTGACTGCATGTGTTTTGGCAAATTGCTGTGTTTGGGCATAACCACGACTTTGTATTGTATCAAGGGCATAACTAAAGTTATTCAAAGTATCTCAAAGTGTGTAAAAAGTGCTTACAGTGTGTGCTTATTACTTTGCATGTATTTTGAAGGGTTTATTGTGTGCAAAGTGTAACTATTTCATAAAATACAGTCACAGTATAATCATTCTGAAAAGTTTTTTCTGCTTGGTGTGTCTATTCGCAAGGTGCCGCCATTACAGAGTGTTTCTTGCACTGTAAAGAGTTGCCTAGCAAGATACCACCATTTTGGGGACATTTCAGTGTGCTGTGTATAGTTATTAGAAAAGTGCAATTATTTTGAAATGTTATTGAGTTTTGGGCAACAGACATCCAGTTTATTTGCACCATGCAGTTATTTGATATGTTTCTTACACTGATAAGAAGTGATTTATTGCAAAATGATATTACAAGAGTATTACAGTGCCTAAGAGTTTTATTTTATTTGCATTTTAAAGTTGTTTGAGATGTTTCTTAAAATCACAGTAAATGACTTTAGCATCAAAAACGATATTACAGGAGTGTTAAAGTGCCCAAGAAGCTTATTTCGCAAAGTCTAATTAGTTAAAGGTGCTACAAGTTTGTCCATTAGCATTATAAGGTATAAATACAGAAGCACAAAGGCATTGGACAAAGTTACAAATACTGGCATATGTTTCTGGCATATGTGCATGTGTGTATGTTTGTGCTTATTTGCAAAAACCTTCACTGGTATGTGTTAATATGGCCGATGGATTTTGAAAGCCCCTACCACTTGTATTTGATCAGAATATTGCAGAGAATTGGAGAATATTTGAGGAAGAGTATGATATTTTTATGCAAGCAGCTTATGCAGTTAGAGATGCATGCACTAGGGGATTCATTTTGCTAAACCTAGCTGGGTCAGAGGCCATAGAAAGAGAGCGTTCATTTGTGTATGTACCAGCAGTATATGACGGAGAAGGTTAAAACTGTCATATTGTTGTACAGGCTGAATCAATGGAAGACTTCAAGTAGTCCAAGTTCAGAGAAATGTGTAACCCCCAGACAAATATTACATTAGAAAGGCATCTGTTTTACATGAGAGAGCAGAAGCCAGGGGAAACATTTTCAGCTTATATAATTGGCCTGAGAAACAAAGCTAAAAATGTGTCAGTTTAGTGACTTAAAAGATGAGTTGATAAAGGTCAGGCTTGTGTGTGGTATTAATAGTGCTGCTGTGAGAAAGATTTTACTTTGTGACAGTGATTTAACATTGATCAAAGCCATAGAGATTTGTCAAATCCATGAGGTGACAGAAAAACACACAAATATGCTTGCGAGTGACAGTAGCATGGTTTCAGTTGGCTCCAGAGCAGATATGGGTCGTATGCAACACGGGGCAAACAGAAATAGGCCTAAGCATATGGCAACCACAACTCCTGCTGGTTCACCAGGAAACCATGGAACTTTCCAGCAAGTTCTAAAAAAGAAGTATGCTCAAGCTCAGTGCAGTACAAGTATGAATAGTTGTCAGACCAAGAGTGAGAGTTCATTACATTTGGCCTTTCAACTGTAATTTCTTGTTGATAGCTAAATTCTACCTTGTTGGTAGTGCACTAAATACCAGTCCTACATTTGCAAAGAGAACCACTTCAGCTAAGTCCAGTTCCTGCTGTTATATGCAAAACTGGAACAACTGATATCTTTTGATTTGGTATCAACACTAATTGGTTTTGTAGACTGTTATTCGAACTGGCGAACTGTGATTTAATACCTAACTAAACATCCACTGCTGTTGTGCAAGTTCATGACTATCACAGAAAGTTCATGGCAGTCCACAGACTGATCTTCTGACAATGGTGTTGAACTTACTAGACTGTTGTTTCAAAAATTTGAAAAAGACTGGGACTTTGTACATGTCAATTAGTAGTCCTTAGCTGAACATGTCAAGCAGTCTAAAGCAACATGCAGTGCAGAGGTAAAGCATTGTATAATGCATCTGCAAGAATTACCTTGATTTCTGCATTGTGGCTCTAATTATAGCATTGCATGCTCTATTTCTCAAATGTGGAGTTTGTAGATATGAGTGAGAGTGATGTACGTAGTATCTTTATTCATATAAATTCAGACACGTGCATATATAAATTATTTTATAAGCAGTCCCTACTGTCATTTTGTAAGAAAAGCCAGAGTGTGAGCATATGTTAATAAGTAAAATAAGTTAATGTATATGTTACTTAAGTTAAGGTCAGTAAACTTCTATATTACTGTGTTTGTATAAAATAAAGCACGGATCAGAACCCACAAGGTACTTCTATTGCTACCAAAGTAGTTCAGTAACAGGGTCTGCCCACAGTAATCTGAACTTGGAGTTCTAACATGAAAAGAGGGTGGTAATCTCTAATATAGGAATTCTATCTCAATATAGAGTTCTCACATGCTTTAATTGTTTGAGTGTGTCTGAAGGTGGAAGGCTGCACAGCCTTGCAAGGGCTCTGATAGTCTCTGGAGGCCTTGATTGACTGCACATTCATTGCACAGACACAGTGACATTCTAAACTGACAGAAGTACTCCCAGGGTGTGCAGAGTTTGGTTTAAGCATTTAGCAGCATAACCCGTATTTTGTTATGACTGGCAGTTTTCACATCAGCAATTTTGTTTTTGAGACCTTACCTAAAATTAGCACAAAGGGGGAGGGCCAAACCTTGCAGCCATCAAAAGCCTAGTGGCGCCAGGTGCAAACCATCACTTTGTTGGGTTGTGTCATTGTTAAGCCACAGATTGGGGATAGCTGACAGGAAACTAGATCGCCTTTGAATGACACCAAAATCAAAGGGTTTGTTTATTGAAACACATATTTTTTGTTTATACTCATGCATCATTCTAGGTAGGGGTAATATGCTGCTCAAGGTTATCTCAGAGGCTTTCTTGGGATACCAGGCTTCAGAGCAGTGCTATTTCTCTCATAGTCCAGAGGCACATGTCAGGTCGTTTACCCAACATGAGCTAGGACAGAGTCCCGGCATTGTTGCCGGCAGCTGACAGTGCATGCGTGATTTGACGAATCCTGACACTGACTTTCAGCTGATCATTCCTTTTCCTTATCTAACCTGATAAGGGACCGTCGTCTCACTATGCTATGGAGTCCTCCAATTGTTTTTAAATTTGTTTTTGAGTTATGCCTTAAGGGTTGCAGGTGGTGTTCTGAAAGATGGCGTAACTTAAGTTTGTCACACTACATTGTAACATTTTGTTGTTTATTTTTCTCTCATATTTCGCAGTTTGAGAGAGAACTTCCGCATGTTGATCTATGTATTGATACATACTATGTAAGGAGTAGTGGGTGGTACTGCATGAGTAGTGGATAGTGGTTGGACAACCTCAGTTCAGTGTCTGTTTTTCATGCCAACAGGGCAGGATTCATCTCTCTCTTGGTTGCAGTATCTCTTTGTTCTCTGTACTAGAGCAAGTTATTAGTAGGTTGTTGCCCTGCATGATGAGGCTAAGTCCTGCCCTGCCTCAGGAGCATCCAAGTCAACAATGCTGGAAGGAGAAACAAGGGTAGCCCAACTGTCCATAATGTTAGAAGAACTGAACTGTTATCTCAAAGGGGTGCTTAGGACTGAAGAGGAGGTGCTTCAGATGGGTAGTAGTATTTGGATTTTTACAGGGTTTTCCATTGTGGTCACAGCTCAATAGCAATACTTTTTTTATCGGAGATGCTAAAAAGAATGAGACTACAATGTACTACTACAGCTGTATAGAAGGGAAAATTTGTCAAAGTTATCTGTCTGGCTATAAACAACCAAGAACCAACAAACCACAACCAAAAAGTCAACAGAAATGAAGTCCAAGCCAAAACGAATTTATTAACAACTGCAAAAAACTTCTCACACACGGTTCACCATTAACCTAGGTTTAGCCCAGGATAGTGGTGGGCATTCAGCCTAAGCTGCCATTTTAATTCACATACGTCCAAATGTAAGTCAGTAATCCTACCCTGTTGGTCAATCATCACTTGTTGTAAAATACAAAATTTGAATTTATGATCAGCGTTACCCACCAAGTGTCTTGTTAGGGCATTAGTAGTTTTAATATGTTTAATATCCAATAGGTGTTCCTTAATCCTTTCCCTGAAATGCCTACATGTCTTGCCCATGTAAAAGGCAGTACAATTATCTTTTTAATAACATCAGAATCCCCAAAAACAAGGAAACCATAAAATCCAACTCGTCCATAAAATCATTATCATCACTAACCATCCGGGCTACCCTAACCAAATGTCACTATCCTGGGCTCAACGATTACAGTTCCATCAAGCCCTTACTTAGGTTGAAACACATTATGGGACACATACAAATTTGATATGGATAATTTTACATTTTATACACCAATTTTATTATTGGTAATTTTATTTTTAAATTTTAATTTTTAATTTTTAGTATCCATATTCAAATTTATTTTGGTGTTTGGTATTTATTATATACACACACACACATATATATATATTTTATGTTATGCATACACATATTTCATATTTTGTATTTATCTCATTCACTCATACATTTTATTTTTCATTCATATTAATTCTTCAGTTATTTTTGGTATATATTCTAACATTTTACTCTTACATATTTTTCCATAAGGTTTCATTATACTATTTTTACCTTCATGACAGGGTTAGATGGGCAACACTGGTTTAGTGTGCAACTACAGCTAAGTTTTTGTAGGGTTCTAATAACAACAATTGATTGAGCTTAATTGTTTTATCGTTTTATTGTTTTATGTAATTAAACGTTTAATTGGATTGTATTGCATATTTAAGTATGTTTGATACTGGTTCAACCATTCTGATGAAGTCCGAGTTTTGGGACGAAACCTAGGTTAATGGTGAACCGTGTATGGTGAAGTTTTGCAGTTGTCAATAAATTCGTTTTGGCTTGGACTTCGTTTCCGTTGACTTTTATCTGTCTGGCTATGGCGCACAGTCGCAAATAAGCAAAAACAACTCAAAGGTGGGGCTTAGATACCAGAAGTTAAAAACTTAAAAAAATTTTAAAAACTCAAAAGAACCATTGAGGGTGCTTAATCCAAGCACTAGACCAATCGCCCTTCAGTAGACAGGTTCCAATCAGCACACTTCTCTCACAAGGGTGCAGAAGGGCCCATTACAATCAAAGATGGCTTGGAAAATGGGTTCAGAATACAACATCCACTACCAACAGATGCAGGTGCAGCAAACCAGTATCTGGACTATGCCACAGCTACTAGCTGCTACACTAATTTAGGTAGAAAACTCTAAAAAACATTCTAAACAGCAGAAAGACAACAGTGAGACACTAAAAAATGTTTTAAGCAGCAGAAAAACAGCAAGAAGACACTAAAGAATGTCTTAAACAGCAAATAAATCAATTATTTAAAACACTGCTTGGTGGGCAAACAGAGCAAACAGAATAGATGCGTTGCAAATAGTGAAAAGTAGCAACAATTACTTCTCAAACAGTGAAAATAGCAACACAAATATGATCTAACAGGCACAGTAAGGCAGACAAATGCAGTACAAACACTGCAGTTTAGTTTACACTATTAAAATACAGTATTAAATAAGCAGAACACAATAAAAGTGTATTAAATAGTATAATCAAGCAAATAAACAGGCAACTTATGGTTTTGGAGAAGCTCAGAAGCCAGTAGTCATTTGGTATCTCAGCTCAGAGTTATTGGTGGTAGTCTACCTTAGTTCGGCTTTGTTCAAACAGTCAGTCTAATAGGTCTGTAGTTTCCAGGATCAGTTGATGGTCCACCCTTCTGAAGTAGGATAACCGCTGCAGTCCTCCATTCTTGTGGCACAAAGCCTGTTTTGATGTTATAGTTGAAAAGTGACTCAAGTGGTCAAAATAGGTTATTATTTCAAGCTATTTAGGATCCACCCTGGGATACTGTTGGGGCCCATTGAGGCTTTGTTTTCGGCCTTAACAAGTGTTGCCAGGACCTGCTCCCAGTTAAGAGTTGGTAAGGGGGTTGTGCTAGTAGGTATTTCATGGAGGGAAATGGGGGGAGTGGAAGGTGAAGTCTGAGCTGAATTTGTTGCCAGCAAATTTGCTATGGCTATGTCACTCTGCTCAATACAGGTGGCACCACTGACCACCAGTTCAGCACACACTGATGTGTGCTACTTTTCAGGTTTCTGATGCAGATGTAGAAGGCCTTATGGCTGTCTTTAGCCTGTCAAACTATCTTGACCTCATAATTGACCTTGTTGGACTTAATTAGTTCTCTTAGTTTCCTGTTTAGTTTAATTAGACAGTTCATTATGAGGACTGCTTTTCCTAATTTTAGCCATGGCTTTTGTCCATTTGCTATAGCACTCAGCCCTGTCTTAGTACACTAAGCTCAGACTTGTACCAGGAAACTCTGTGTCTGATATTCCGGATGCAAGCAGTTACAATTGCCAAACACTAGAACATCAAAGAATGCAGTAGCACTGCTTGGCTGAACTACACAATATGGGACAAAGAGGTCCAACAAAGTGATAAATGCCATATTATAGACCTCAGTATGCTTATCTGGGCCACATGTACTGCTTACCTGGAAAAGCTGTTTCAAGGCTAGAGAAGAAGGGAGCAGGTGATTAGAGTAAAGTTCCTGCACTACAGTCTTGGCTCATGTGGTTCCACCAATAAGTATCTCAATTGCAACATGAACCAGTGCTCCAATAAAGGTCAACCAAGCTGGAATGCCAAGTCCAGCATATGTCCATGCTAATGGGCAGCAATGGTAACCACTTGTGTATATATGAAATCCTTTATAATACAGAGCAATTGTTTTACAATTGCCATGGACTCCTCATAAACTTAGAGGTTGAAATCACTCAGCACTATCTAATAAGGCTTAGTTAATACTGAAAGATGAGGAAGGTTCTCATCTCTAGAAACAGCATCCTCTCTGTACTGGGTAAATATTTCTCAAAAAAGAAACCATTATATTTTCAAAGGAGTTAGCAGTTCATACTGAGGTCTTGACCACCTTCAAAGATAAGCTATAAAATATTACTAATTCCCACTGCCAATCTGGTCCAAATGAGGAAGCTCAACAATGGTGATTCTTCAGGTCAGGATACATGCCAGAAAAGGAAATAAGGTATTATCTAACCAGATCTCTGTTATGAGCACGAAGTCATGAGAAAAAAGCAAGTATGATTATAGGTTAGTACTAGGTTAACTGCCCTTGTGGGTCATTTTAAGCCTAGCCAATTATCCCATGTAAGAATCAAAGCCTGCACCTTGTGTCTGTAAGGTAAACACCTTAACCATTATGTCAACCTCCTACCCTGAGAGAATTCCAGGCATGTTCTGGATGGACCTGGTATTACAGGACAGCACCTTCATGGGGAATCAAAGAGAATAGGTCCCACCTATTTGTCCAAGCTTTTATACCATGTGCAAATTCTGTATGATAGGTTGTCACCAAATCACAGGACATTTTACCCCATAGGTTCATAGGTTCATAGGTAGGTACTAGGCTATCGGCCCTAGAGCCTATACAAGCCCAGCCAAAAAGGTACCCTGGCTTTTGCCACCCAAGAAAATTATTTTCTTGTACCACTGTCAAGCAGAGCCACAGAGGTGATCCCCGGGGTGAATTTCCTATTTCCCATCCAATCATCAAGATTTTTCTTGAAGAGTGCTAATGAGGAGCTTTGTTTGATATAGATAGGTAGTTTATTCCAGAGTATGGGAAGTCTCTGGGACAGGAATCTATCCCTCTGGCATGTTCTGTTTATTGTGGTGACAAGGCTTAGGCCCCTAGAGCATGTAGCTTGGAGGGATTGGGACTTCTTTAAGTGGAGCATGTCCAACAGCTCTGGGTTTGACATAGCTTTATAATACCTCCTACCTCTTACCCTGAGAGAATTCCAGGCATGTTGCTTTCAAGTTCCAGGTATACTGTTGCTTTCAAATGAATAGCATTAATATTGCTGCCTCACAACACTACATTCAAAGCAAATATGAGAACAAAATGTAGCAAACTGAGCCAGGCAGGTCCCTTGCACCATATTGCTCAAAGGGGAGGCACCACCATTATGTATTGCCAAATGTCAGAAAAGAATAGATTATTTTTTTCTATACATGGTGGAAAATAAACAATCATTTCACAGCTTAAACCTTAAATTAGAATTGTTGCACTGTGCAGGTATGTAGTTATGCATGCATTAATATGAAAAAAGAAAACAATTATTTAAAAGATTATGCCTTATGTGGTAATGAATGGATATATAATAATAACAGAGATTCAAATAATGATATTAGAGGGAGGAAGATGAAAGTTTCAGGGATGTCAAAAATATTTGAATTATTGAAAGTATGACAATTGTACATAGAAGAAGAAAGCACATTTATTTCAGAGGAATAACAAGGACAGAGATTATTGCATTTTGTCATATGATTTAGAAGACATAAATGAAGGGCTTTTTCAGGTCATCTTGTTATCTGGGTAGCGGGTAGGAAAGGATAAGCATTTTATAAAAAAATAGGAAAGGGATTAAAAGGTTGACAGATGATATTTTGGGTAACTGATTATTTTAGACTGAGGTGGACCCGCTATGCGGAGATTGCTTAATAATGAGCAATATTTTATGATTTCTGAAAAGATTGGTGGCTAGTAATTCATGATAAGCATAAAAAGGTATATATGGATGTTGACAGGAATGTAGAAAATGGAAAAAATGACTATAAGAAAATTTTAAGAATAATGTATACATTATTGGAAAAGGATCATGTATTATTTTTGGACAGAAAGAGGGAACTGTATGAGAAAATTGGAGAAGAACTGAATTAAAGTTGTATATGTAGCAGTATTATTTAAAAAGTAGGAAGGAAGGAGTTTATTCCATGTTGTCAAAATGGGTAAGAAACAGGGAAGGTCTTATAAGAGTTATGAGGGATCGAGAATGTAATGAGAAATTTGCAATCTGCACAGGAAGAGAAGGGATGGGAAGAGAAGTGAAGAGAAGGGAAGGGAAGAGAAGGGAAGGGAAGGAAAGAGAAGAGAAGAGAAGAGAAGAGAAGAGAAGAGAAGAGAAGAGAAGGAAGAGAAGAGAAGAGAAGAGAAGAGAAGAGAAGAGAAGGGAAAGGAAGAGAAGAGAATGGAAGAGAAGGGACTGGAAGAGAAGGGAAGAGAAGAGAAGAGAAGAGAAGAGAAGAGAAGAAGAGAAGGGAAGAGAAGAGAAGGAAGGGAAGAGAAGAGAAGAGAAGGAAGGAAGGAAGAGAAGAGAAGGGAAGAGAAGAGAAGAGAAGAGAAGAGAAGAGAAGAGAAGAGAAGAGAAGAGAAGAGAAGAGAAGAGAAGGAAGAGAAGAGAAGAGAAGAGAAGGAAGAGAAGGGAAGAGAAGGGAAGGGAAGAGAAGAGAAGGGAAGGGAAGGGAAGAGAAGAGAAGATTAAAGGTATGGAAAATGTTAAAATAGGGTGTGTGTGTGCTTTCCCTAAATCAGAGGTAAAAGCATTGTAAGTCTGGGAAGTATGGTGCAGTAGAAGAGCAATGGGGAAATGTACCAGAAAAAAAATAAAGCTATAGCAGGATCATGGAGAACATTTAGGTTATTTCTTTAAAGAAAGTGTATTTAATTAATTCTGTTTTATTGCAGAAGCTTGAATATTGAGTCAGGGTATTTATGTTTCCTGAACAAAAAGAGAAAGATTTGTTTGAAATAATGTTCTCGTTTGCATGGGATTCCTGGTTAAGTCCAGTCAAAACAGGGATTTTATATGTTAATAAAGATCAAGGAGGTTTCAGAGTGATTAATCCAGTGGTACATGTGCTGCATATGGCATCATAAATTTGTCTTGGCTTTTAAGGAGTATGAGTGGGCATTCTCAAAATCTGGCAATAAATGTTATGTGTGAAAAATATATTGTTTTTTTCTGGGAAAACATGAAGAAGAGTAAAAGAATAAGTAACATTGATAATGAACAACAGTATGAATGACAGAATACAATTATGCTGCGGAGATTGAATAGTACAATTGAATGTCAAAATACAAAAAGAAAGAAAAGTTATGGAAAACTAATGACAGAATTTTACTTTTTTATCTATGGAGTGAGTTGCATGATGAAGTTAAAAGGGCTATAAGAGAAAGAAGGTGTAGACTAAAAATTTTACCTGTGCATGATTTTTTTTTTGTGGATGATGTCTTTATATAACAGTTAAAAGAAATATGGTATATAAGGTATTGTCAGAAAGATTTTCATATCAAAACATGCTTTTGCAATGTTAATGGGTTAAAAAGGTGAGGGGAGCAGGTTGCTGAAAAGAAAATTATGTAGTATAGTTGAGGTTAATCTGGAAATTATACTACATGGAGTCCCCGTGGACTATGATGTTTGCAGATGACATTGTGATCTGTAGTGAGAGTAGGGAACAGGTAGAGGAGACCCTGGAGAGGTAGAGATATGCTCTAGAGAGAAGAGGAATGAAGGTCAGCAGGACTAAGACAGAATATATGTGCGTGAATGAGACGGAGGATAGAGGAATGGCGAGGATGCAGGGAGTAGAGGTGGTGAAGGTGAATGAGTTTAAGTACTTGGGATCAACAGTTCAGAGTAATGGTGAGTGTGGAAGAGAGGTGGAGAAGAGAATACAGGCAGGATGGAGTGGGTGCAGAAGAGTGTCAGGAGTGATTTGTGATAGACAAGTACCAGTATGAGTGAAAGGGAAGGTCTAAAAGAGGGTAGTGAGACCAGCTATGTTATATGGGTTGGAGACAGTGGCATTGACAAAAAGGCAGGAGTCAGAGCTGGATGTGGCAGAGTTAAAGATGTTAAGATTTGCACTGGGTGTGACTAGGATGGACAGGATTAGGAATAAGTATATTAGAGGGTCAGCCCAGGTTGGAAGGTTTGGAGACAAAGCCAGAGAGGCAAGATTACATTGGTTTGGACATGTGCTGAGGAGGGATGCAGAGTATATTGGGAAAAAGATGCTAAGGATGAAGCTGCCAGGTAACAGGAAAAGAGGAAAGCCTAAGATAAGGTTTATGGATGTGGTGAGAGAGGATGTGCAGGTGGTTGGTGTGACAGAGCAAGATGCAGAGGACAGGAAGAAATGGAAACAGATGATCCACTGTGGTGACCCCTAACAGGAGCAGCTGAAAGAAGAAGAAGAAGAAGATACTGCATGGATATTACAAAAAATAGAAAGAAATGCATTTGAGAAGTTGGATATGAAAATATTTGGGACTGCATGGGAATTGTGGAAAGCTAGAATTGTGGGTTGCTATTTAATAAAAGATAAGTTTTGTCTGATTCAGTTGACAAAATTAAGAAGTGGTTGTGATTAAAGGAGTAGGGGTGAATTATCGGACATAAAATTATATTAATATGCAAATAGTATAACTATATACATAAACATATAAATATGTTAATAAAACCAAGTAACTCCTATTTTTTTTATACAAGCCATGAAATCTTTTACATCCACCTGAACTATCACAAATTTAGGCAGTTGCAGCTTCAGTTTAACATTCCAGTGCAGCACTCCCTTATGGGTATACTCAGAAAAGCAGCACCCTCCCCCCATGCTGCATTACACTTCAGTGTCAGTACTGAAAAAGTAATAGAAGCATGTGGGTTGGAATAGAAACCACACATCTTCTAGCACCAAAGGTGAGTCTGCTACTGGCACTACAGTGATATTATGTAAAGACAGACCAATGGATATATTTTGTTAATACTTAGGTTTATAGCTTCATAGATAAGTACCATTACAAGCCTAAAAAGAACTATGTGAAAGTTTAAAAGTCCTCTCTAGCATCAAGATGGACAAGACAAGGTAGACCAAGGGACAATTTGAGGTTGCATATCCAGTTATCTCAGTTTGCCTTGAGGACAGAAAGGTTGATACTTTGCATGACATGTAGTGGAAGTCTGTTACAGAAGTGAAGGATGTGTTGAAATATTAATGCATCATGCCAGCATGTCTTATTTATCTTTTGATAAAGGTTTAATTCCTTTAGCTAGGTATCTATGGAACCATTTGTACTGTGAAGGAATTGGAGGTCAGACGTTTGGATCCTTCATGGTGCGACACACCATACATAGATCCCTATAGAGGACTCTATAACAATCTGGGTACAGAGAGAGGGCTACCATTTTCTCCTGATAACTAATATTTTGAGGCTACTGATCTTTTTAGTTATGAATCTCTGATGTCTCAGAAGTGAAAAGATAAATAAATGCTATAAGGTGCATTATATTCAATAACTGATAATATATGAGTAAAGAGAATTAAGACTTCTTTGGATCTAGTGGGGATGCCTTTGAAATGTGATGAGCCAAACAGAAGGCTATCTGAACTACTGCAGAGATATTATAATCAAATACTGACAAATTATCAACAAGACTCCCTAGAGCCCTTACAACAGTACCTGATTGGAGGAGTATGTGACCTGTATAGCATGTGGAAATGTTTTGTTTACCAAAATGAAGTGCGCTACATTTTTTTTCACATTGCTGCTTACAAAGAGTTTAATTTTTTCAGGAACACACACACAGAAATATGAAACTTGGCAAACATAAGACAATTGCACACACATCTAGATAAAATAATTTGTAGTTAAACTAATTTAAACTAGTTGTGATTCCATGCTGATGCTTATATATTTGTTTTTGTTTACTTTTTACTGTCCAGGTTAGTTCTGATAGACCAGTGCACTCTTTTTCAGTGTAAACCCTAGTTGGTATTCCTACTGACTGGGGAAATGTGGCCATGGAACAGGGAAGTTCCCTTTTTTTAAGTACCATATGATCTTTTGCATTCATCAGAGCTACCACCAGACCACACAAATGAGATCTCAGATTAACATCTCCTCAGAAGGTTGGCATACTCTATGCTTTACTGCAGCGTCAGTATTAGAAAATGAATACAAATACCTGGAATGAGGAATATAACCCATTCTCTGCTGATTCAACAACGCCATGTTCTACCAGTTGAACAACTGACACTGCTTCCATTTCTTCCACCACGCGATGTTGACCTGTTCTGAAAGTTTATATTAGGAAAGTATACAAACATTTTTGAAGCTTTGTGTGTTGAACCTTCGTGAGACTTTCCTGTCAGAGTTTGTGACTTCCCTCTAAAGATGGATAATAGTGTGTTTTTGTGGTGGTTTTAATTGCAAGTGCCAAATAACCGTTATTTTTTTTTCTGACGTGCTGGTTTCCTGTAGAGTTATTTATTTCCAATATATGCAGACTATATTTACTTATAACCCATAACTGTGATCAGTATCATCAACATGAATCAAATATTGGTGCCAGAAGTGGGATTGTCTAGTGAAAATATATGAAATACACTGTAGTAGATATGCAGCAACCTCCAGCATCTGTTTTTATACCTGAGAAAAGAGCAAATAGTAGTGAAGAATGAATTCCAGGCTAGACTAGTAGTAGCCTAGTACTAGTACAGGACACTGGTTATACATAGCAAAATTATTAATCAGAATTCCCAGAATTTACTAAAAATGTTGATCCGGATCATGCAGCAGTGGCTATAGAAGAAATAAAAATTACATGACTGAAGTAGAAAAGTCAAGCAAAGTGCAGGAGCAACAACATGGTCATTTTTATTTTTAGATAATAAAGTAAATGAAGTTTATTAAGAAAATACAAGATTCAGCAGAAAAAAAAGAACATTCAGCTCCATAATCATAAGTTAGGCCATGTTACATTAGGGAAAAAAGGGCAAGGAGTAAGAAGAAGTAGAGAATGGATTAGTTTATTTGTGTAATAGAATAATTCAACAACAGACAGTGGAGAGATAAGGAAATTCAAGAGCTAGGATACAAGCCTTAATGTTTCATCCATTTGACTGCACACATGCAGATGTGATTGTCCAACCTCATATGAGGATGAGGACCTCCTAGGAAATGAGTCACATGAAACAACTATAAAGCCATGTCATGTTGTTGATAGGAAGGGTTAGATGATGGAAATGTGCAACAAACATGGGCAGAAATGCACAAGCTCAACCAGACTGAACTGATGAATATAATTCAGATATATACACAAGCTGAGAGGAACAGTCTCAAGACATTTTCTTTGTTTATGGGACACCAGAAGAAATGATGTGATGTTAAATTCAGACCAGATGAACATGTGTGCCTGTTTGGTGTGCCATTCATAAGTTAAACAGGTATTAAGCAGAGATAATCCAACATGTAATAAAGCACACTCATTAATTTGCTGTCTACCTACTGCATTTCAAGGGGCACTTCCAAGTGCTAGTCCTGTCATTAATGAGCATAACCTATGGAATGAATTCTTGAAGCAACTCAACAAATGCAAGAAATTGCTACGCTGACAGCCATTTATTTATGAGCACTTAGAAAATATATCTCTCTTCAAACAGAGACATGATCTGATTTACAATTTATAATAAGTTCAGTGAAAAAAATGTTTGATCAAAAATAAACCAAACTGGTGATAGGGGCTACTGATGTCTGCTCTGTGAGGATCAGTAGGATAGTACATATGGGAAGTGACATAGACTGTAATCCATCTAGGCAGAATTTATGGAAGAAAAAATAGAATAGGATAAGATGTGCAGATAATTTAGGACAGTGAGTTAATGAAAAGCAGATGTTTTTGATTTAGTCAAGTGGGGAGTGCCTAGAAAATAAACTGGGGAAGAAATGCAGATGAGTTGTATAAAAATGGAAAAAGAATGCTAGGGAAGAAATTGGAAGACTCTCACAGGGAGAATGTAGAAGTGGAAATAGTAAGAAGTTTATAAACAAGACAAATGGGATGGAGCAGGTTATACCCTGATTTATGTACCCATAAAGAGTGAACTGTGGTACAAAAATTTCAATATGATGAAAGAAACTGGGAATAAAAAGATAGTCAGAGGAGAACTCCCAGGCAAAGAGATGTATGTTGGAGAGGCATATTCCCACTGACCAGAAGGAAAGTAAGTGTTTTTACCTTTTTGGACCAATGTCCCTATGTGCACCTGACAATATTTTGAAGAAAAGTACCCCAATATGTAATTGCATTAGTAGATTCAGGAGCAAGAAATCCAAAAGGATTTAGAAGACAGCTTGTAGAGACAGTTGACTATGGTGGAGTGAAGTCAGTGTTAAAGCTAGAATAAAGTAGCCTTTGAGGTGGACTGCCCATGTTAATAACCATAGCACACTCTTTAACTGATAATAATTAGGGACAGATTCACTGCATAGTACATTAACAGAAACTATACCTGAGCACTTTCAATTTGGAGTGAGGCACTGCTAAGTCAATATGTTAAAAGCTATAGTTCACAACGATGCATGTAGGCACCACTATATATTTCACCAAATATCTGAAAGAGTATCATCTGCTAGGAAGATGCAAAGTAATTTCTGAAACCACCCAGGAACATTTATGAGAAGAAATCCTACAGCCAGTGGTAAACTCAAACAACGGTATATAAAAATGGTAGGTAAACCTTATAGAACCTAGCAAAACATTGTGACAGACTGTTGATTAATGAGCTGTGAAAGTGGAGCCCCTACAGGCAACAACAATGCCAGATATCATTAGTATTATTGAGCAGATTTTCATCTGCTGTTAGACTGTACCATCCAATAGTACATTTTGCAAAACCTATTCTTTTCCATTACAATTGATGCAGTAACATATAATGATTTGTCTTTGTCTAGGAAGGCAGACAGTACACCTAGCAGGTTTTGCCACAAGGCCATTTACACAACCTGACTTTTTATCAAGGATTAGTTGCTTAAAACCTTGCCAAACTGAAACTAGAAAATGTAATTTTTTTCAGTCACATTAACATTTTGATTATGGGAGAACAAACAAATGAGGAAACAAAAGTTATAATTACACCACACCTTTAAAAGAGAGGACAGGCTATTACTGTAAACAAAATTCAAAATGAAACTGTAATGAAATTTCAGTGAATGGTATGGAGAGATGCCAAACAAGAAGCACATGAAGTTGCAATGAAATGTAATGAAGAAAAGCAGGTTCAATAAATAAATAAATAAATAAATACATGCATACATACATGCATGCATATATAAACAGGCACAAGCTATCCTAGTAGCAATATTATTTAGTAGTCCCACAGTACAACATTTAGGACTGATTTTGAGACCAATCTACTATATGACCAGAAAGAAAATGGACTTCTCATTAAGTCTAAAACTTAGATTTGAGGAAGCAAAGATGTAACCTGAACAGAGTGTTGGGCTGTGGTGAGAGGGTCCTAATCAGCATTTTACTTCTGAAATGACTAGAAAAAAACAATATTATCTCATGGGGACTTTGGCAGCAAGATAGTGGGAAGGATGCAAACAGGCTGCAAAGAATCAGCCCCATGTTGTGCACAGTGCATTTGCACTGATATCATCAATGTGCAGATAGGTACAGGCTAGGACTGGATTCAGTCCCATGTTGTATACAACACAATTACACTGAAATCCTCAAGGTGCAAAAGGTGCAGGCTAGTGCTGGTTTCAAAGTCACATGTACGCAGTGCATTTGCACTGAAAATCATCAATGTGCAGACAGGTGAATGCTAGTACTGGAATCACAGTCCCATCTTATGCCCAGTGCATTTGCACTGAAATCATCAATGTGCAGACAGGTGCAGGCTAGTTCTAAATTCACAGTCCCATCTTGTGCACAGTGCACTGCACTGAAATCATCAGTGTGCAGACAGGTGTAGACTAGCACTGGATTCACAGTCCCATCTTGTGCACAGTGCAATTGCACTGAAATCATCAACGCGCAGACAGGTGCAGGCTAGTTCTGAATTCACAGTCCCATCTTGTGCACAGTGCACTGCACTGAAATCATCAGTGTGCAGACAGGTGTAGACTAGCACTGGATTCACAGTCCCATCTTGTGCACAGTGCAATTGCACTGAAAGCAACGTGCAGACAGGTGTAGGCTAGTACTAGATTCACAGTCCCATCTTGTGACAGTACATTTGCAATGAAATCATCAACGTGCAGACAGGTGTAAGCTAGTACTGGATTCACAGTCCCATGAATTGAATGTAATGTGCAACTGAAGATTTATACAAATGACAGTATAATGGCTAGCAAAGGATCTTTAGTAGTCAGATGAGGTCCTAATGATATTAAAATGCATTTAGGGTAAACATAGTCATGATTCGTAGTCATCCAAAGAGGAAATTGGACTATAAAATGTCAAAATACACCAAAGATGTCATCATTACATACAACAGGAATGCTCAGAGTCACAGCAGCCATCACACTGCAGCATACTACAGTCCTTAATGATTCATGATGCCTGTATTGAATGTAGAACCATCCTGCTCCAATGCGAATGATACCATCATTGATTTCTATACCACAGTTTCACTGATCACAAAATTACTGATTGCTTTCCAGTTAATCTGGACATTGTGCAGGTCTTGGTTGATGTGTTACCCACATACTGAATCAACAGAAGTGTAGCCTTACCATACCTGTGGAGACCACGGTAAGTATAACCTTTCCGATCTATGTACAGGGGCCTTTCAGAAACCAGCTGGGGACACATCAGACCTCTGTCTTCATACAAGGCTTCTACATGTGGCAGATAAACTTGTTCTTCTTCTTTCGGCTTTTCCCGGTTAGGGGTTATCACAGTGGAACTCCGATCCGCTGAGTGGCAGTAGATTTTTATGGTGCTAAGGTGCCAGCCTGATGCCCAACCTTCAAAGAAGGACATGTGGCAGATAAACATATAGCATAAATGATTTACTAGCACAACACAGTAGAAAGATAACACCTTGAAAGCAGTCTTTGACATCACTACCTCCCTGAGGTACTGGGTTCAATGAATTACACATGTTTAGCAATAAAGGTTCCACTTGGCCCATGGTCAGTGAATAGGTAGAACCACCATTCCCTAAACTACCTTGTAGTGTGTGACATGCATGGTATCATGACCAGGTCAGCACACTACCGATGCATTTCACATGATTCACACATAAAGAATCAATCTTTGGCAATCACAGCTTCCTGCATACTGAAATTCTACAGGCCCACCTAGCTGGTAGATGGAGGTATAGTGGCTAATGTTATACAGTTGCATGTTTAGTCGGTCCATATGTAGTAATTCCAATATATATATATATATATATATATATATATATATATATATATATATTCTGTTGCAGTTGATGCTGCATACATATGATGACATCATGCACCCTACATAACAGATAAATAGTGGGGATACTCTGTTCAGATGCAGCATGTGTATCAGCTGCCAGGTCCACAGAGGGGGCATCACAAGTTGATGGAAACACAGATAACCTCTCCTCCACTGGGTATGGCAAGTGCCCCCACTATATAGACTGCTGAGTCTGTGAGCCTGAAAACACCTTTAGCCTGTAAGGAGAATGCTTCCACAACAAGAGTGGGGAAAGAAAGTGGCACTGTATATTCACACTGTGAATTAGCTATCCAGATGTCATCATTATCAGCTGCCACAGAACAGGTACCAACATTCCAGCCTCTATAGGCATCACTGAAGCAGTTCTCTGCCCTGTGAATACACAACAAAATACCTCGAGAATGAGGATGAGTGCCACCTTAAATGCCATGTCTATGTAGCATGCAAATGAGGGGTGTCTGTGAAGATGTAACACAGAAATCCAGCTTACCAATTCTGCTATCACATGTCTGAATACCTAATGTGCCAAAAACTATACATAGCCAACAGTTGCTGTGGTCAGTCTACAATGTGTATGAGCAGTTCAGCTGGACACAGGTCTGGTGTAGAAGCTACTAACATGATACCTCATCCACCAAGACATATGAAGTGGCTATATAGCGATGTCAATGTCTACTCCTAGAAGAATGGTCCCAGAATTATTGTACCCTACAGTCGTGCCAAAAACTGCGCTGGATCTGTCAACATGTTGATCTCAAAAGACACTCCCTGTGGCTACACTGTTAAATGCTGTGGAATGTGCTTTTGCCTTGGAATGGCATAACATGTATGTAATGCACGGCCAACACTATGGTGAGGTGCAATTGTGTCCCCCATGACAGATACATCATAGGCAACTGTCTGCCATACCTGGTCACATGAAAGGCTGATCACCACTCCCTCACTACTGATAGCTCTACCTACATGTCCTAAGTGCTTGTAGCAGGGTATCATTTTCAACAAGAGTGAAATTGTTCAGCTTCTGCTGTTCACTTTGTCTTCTAGGCAGGCAGACACCTGTGAACACACAACAGATAGCTTATAGACTACATTTCATTGGGACTGGTAGAATAACTGCTACAAATAAAGCAGTGTCTAATACATACCATGCTATAATCAAAGGGATGGCAATGGGGTATGCCATCTAACAGCTGTGGGAAAAGGGATGGAAATACAAACAGCTGATGTATATGCCAACAGGTAAGTGTGAGTACAACAGATGTCTTTGCTGCACTAACCATGACAGGAGAACATATAGTTAGGCAATATGAGTTCAGTAACTGAGACAGTCATGTATAGGGCAATAGAATATACAATATTATGGGCTACCTTCTTGCCACTACCATTTGCAAGCATAAGTCATATATAGGCCACATATTCCTGTTTCTATCCTTCTAAAAGCTGAACTCTACTGAAAGAGAGCACATGTTAGCAAAGTAGACAAAACATAGCTTACCACAAACCTTCAGAGTACTGTATACCTCCATGCCCTACTTACAGTTCCAATTAATTCTGCTAATCTACCTAATAATGATGTCCATCAAAGTAAGATAGCTTTTCAAACAGTCATGATTTAGCCTTCATCACGGTAATGCTCCTCAAAGACTTTGCAAGTTTATACCCATTTCTCTGGCACATAGGCAAATGAGGTCAGGATACATGCATGTCTATGAATCATTATATATTGTTGCAGTATGCTTGTGGCTTTAGATGAAGCTTACTGCCTATACTCAACTCTGATAGCTTGCAGCTATGAGCTTGCGCTGGAGACCTGCATGGGTACATACATTATACCTTTCAATTGTCCTGATTTTGCTTCATATTTGTGGTGTGTTCCTCATAACATTTGTGGTTTTCTGACACATCACTAAGGATTGAAATCACAAAATAATGTCTTACATTTGGGTTTCAGAATTCATACCCTTCAGAAAATACATGTTATGGAAAGAGATACAAAAAAGCATTTGGATAAAATCCAACCATTTGACATATCTACATCAAAATAAAATAGTAAACAATAATCTTCTCTGGTTATTAAAAGATTATCCCCAGGATTCATGAAGCTTGCGCCACGCACAAGCGTAGCGTAGGCGGTCTAACACCAAATATGGCCGCCGAGCGATTCAGGTGCGATCCGATTCCACGTGCACTATCAGCATACGCCAGATCTGCACAGCTCTTGGCGCATGTATGCTAATCACCCCATGTGCAGTAGTGCAGCTACGGCGTAGCAGTATAACACTGAGGAGTGGCCTGGAGGAATACATGACATCAGTCGAGGGGTGTGCCACCGTAGCTGTAAGCACATTGGAGCATTGCTAATCTGGGCTGCCTGTTGCTAAGCAAAGCTGCAGGATAGGGGTGTGGATGTAGCCATAGCTTTGCTTAGCTGAGAGCACACAAGGTGACCGAAAGCACGTGTACGCTGATGACAATGCACTCGAAACCTGGTAAACGGCTGCGCGCAGTGCACACCACAGCTGAAACAGGAAGGTTACGGGAAGACAATAATGAAATGCCACAGTAGGGTAATTGGAGTACAACTGAGTAATTAACACCTATTAACTCACAGTGGGCCATTGATGGTAGCTAACAAGGCTGCTAGTAGCAACCTGCAGAACAGGAAAGGGGAGGTGCCGGATTGCAAAGAAAAGAGAACTGTCACAGCAGAGCAAAGCAAACCTGCAGTAGATCGGCTATAGAACACATTTTGCAACACAATCCTGGGTTGGGAAAGTACAAAACAAGAAAGCAGGCTGCTGGATGCATGCCTGACAATGGGAGGGGAATCGGTTTGAAAAGTGAAGGCAAGGGCAAGAGGTGATCCATGACAGCTAAATGTAATTCAACACCAAAGGCACCACAATAGCAGTACCTGCAGTAAAACACATAAGTAAGATACCCTGCAGCTCGGATTGTACATGCACACCCTATGACATCATCAGCTTCCAAAGCACAATATTATAAAGTGTGAAGGCACCTCACACACACTCATGTATTCCCAAACACTGCACCATTGGTGTAAACAGACGGGGAACTTTTACAATGTACATGTTGGGAGCTGC
This sequence comes from Protopterus annectens, assembly GCF_019279795.1. Classification (NCBI taxonomy): domain Eukaryota; kingdom Metazoa; phylum Chordata; order Ceratodontiformes; family Protopteridae; genus Protopterus; species Protopterus annectens. The sequence goes on along the minus strand of NC_056739.1, from coordinate 1,921,038,996 downwards.
CATAGCTGTGATTCATCAGCATGTGTTGGAGACTGAAGATGGTGTGGAGAATGATGCTGACAACCACCTCAGGCACCGGAGGAGGAGAAGAGTGTTCAGACCAAGGGTAACCTACCAGGAGCTAGATGATCTGGAGATAGTAGAGTGTTACAGGGTGGACAGGGACATCATACAGCAAATTGTTGAGCTGTGCTGGCAATGCCTCAGAGCCAGAAACAACAGAGTGGAACCCATCCCAGTGGACACAAATGTATGTGTACGCTTGAGAATACTAGCCACAGGTACCTTTCAAAGGCCAACTGGAGATATCATGGTGATCTCACAGGCATCAGCATCCAGGGTACTCCAGTTCCTGGATGCCATGTTACCACATGGCAGTGAGCATATATACTTCCCCCAAACTCAGGAGGAGTTGGCCAGCAATATGTGCCTCTTCCACCATGTGGCAGACTACCCGGAGGTACTGGGTGCAATAGACTGCATACACATACATATCAAGTCACCACCCAGTGAGCATGGTAGGCGCTACATAAACCGCAAGGGATACCACTCCATCAACTGCCAGGTCATGTGCAATGCCCAGGGCATTATCATGGACATATCTGGTGGAGCCTTGCAGTACTCTCCAGGCACGTGTGCCCACATCTTCATAGTATGTGCCATGCTACATAATATGATCCTGCAGAAACAGCTGCAGCAGGGATATAATGGGGAAGGCCCTCACAGCCCACCGCAATTGCCAAGGGCACCACAGGCACAGAGGGATTCAGACCACGAACACCCTGTGCCAGCCCCAGTAGGCAGATGGAGGCATGTCCAATATGCCCATGCCTTGGCAAAGAGGGAACGTATAGCACATACACTGACAGTGTAGGCCCCTATGGACTGTCACACTTCTCCACCTGTACACACAGTAAAATGGATGGCACACACACACACGACCACCTGTAAATTGTCATATATAGGTGGTCTACTGTGTGCATCCTACATAGGCAGCCCTCAACTATTGCACACACAACAGCTATTGGTACAAGGTAAGTCAACACCTGAACAGTAAATTAAGCTAACAGCATGTGTTGATACTGTATGTATAGGTTCCTAGGTACATAGGTAGGTACATGCCTAATTATCAGAGGCCATTCATAAGCCTAGCCAAAATTTGTCTGCTGTCGCCACCCCACTGATTAACTAACTGTCCCTCTGTGGAGCAGAGCCAATTGCAGGATCCCTGGGGTGTAACCACTGTTCCCCACCCACTCTGCAAGGATTCCCTGGTGTGTTAATGAAGGTCTCCATATAATTTAATCAGGGATGTAGTTCCAAAGCATGGGGAGTACCCATGACAGGTATCTGTCACCCCAGCATTCTCCAGTTATGGTTGTGGCTCACTGTGACATGGATTCCCATAGCTGGAGCACAACCATTAAGCATCACTTGGACATACCATTAATAGGTATCATCCATATGTAAACTAACTGAGTTACACATTTGTTTGCAGTATGGAGGAACAGCCGTAGTACAATCTACATACTAAACACCATGCCCCAGTGGTAAAGCCACTCACTGTTTCGTGCATTGTCCCAGTTCCACGACCTACAAGGGCTGTTACGTAATTCTGATTTCCCGAATAATGGATGTTGGATGCAGGTCATTAGAGCATGTTTAAGCACATGTTAGCGGGTTTTTGTGCCAGTAAGTGTTGGTAAGCGTCATTTAAAGATGACTACATGGATATGCGCAACACAGGTTTAACCTTTGCTGAATATCGCACAGATCACGGGCAAAGCTGCCCAGAACTGCTGAAATGTGCGTTATTTAACCTTGTACTAATAGTGCCTGCTCTGAGAGGTAAAATGACCACTGCCAGGAGTAGAACATGTAACCATGTACACAGTCTTCACAATAACCTACCAATAATCTACCTGAGATGTACCAATGGCAGGTGTGTATTGTAACAGGTTAAAACACAAAAGGGCAGAGTTCGGGAAATAGTATACACCGCCATGTACCCAATGAAAGGTGTATTCTCTCTCTCTCTCTATCTCTCTCTCTATATATATATATATATATATATATATATATATATATATATATATATAATATAGAGAGAGAAAGGGTGATAGAGAGATATATGTCGATATATACGGATATACATATATATGCAAATATATAGACAGGTTAACAACATCTACACAACCATGGAGGTACATATAAATAGGATACTACCAAAAAAAGAATGTTTTACATACCGACACGCGTAATCACGATTCTTAAAGACCGAAAAAACACAGTACCAGAACACTAGACCGCAAGTACTATTATCACGATGTTAAGGGACATTTAGTTAGTGCTTCTGGTGCTGCGGTCCAGGTAGGTGCTGTGTTTAAGTGTGTTTCTGTTTGCTGTAGTGTGTGTAAGTGCGTGTTCTGAGTGTGGTGTGCGTTTCCGGGGGACTGTAATGTGTGTGTGTGGGTTTGCTTCATGTGTCTGTTTGTGCTATCTCAGAGGTAGATTATTAAAGTAGGCGTGGTGTGGGGGGTGCAGCCACCCACATTGGGTGTGTATGGGGGCATGGCCACCTGGCCATATGTAGTTTAGGATGGTTTGTTTGGATGTGATGGGTAGCAGTGTGTCTGTGTGTGTGTTCTGTGTTTGTGTTAGTTCCGCGAGTTTGAGTGTTCGGTATTGTGGGGTTTAGGAGTCTGGGAACGGTAATGTGGTTGTTGGAAGTGTGTGTGTTCCTGAATCTGTGAGCATGCCGTATACAGTGGTTGAAGTCTACAAATCTGTGCATAACATGGACCATAGCAATCACACATTCTGCCATGACCGAACGTTATGAACAAAGGATATGGAGAGTATATATGTCTATACACTATTACAAATATGTGCTATGGACATGAGCCAAAGATAGGGTTACCACCTGTCCCACCTTGCAAGAGGCAGTCCCTCTATGTGCGGTAGTGTTTTGACCAAAATGAGTACAAATACTAATGTCCTACAATCTCAAGATGTTTGGCATGTTCCATATTTAATGTAATTGTTGCATAAAATAGTCATCTGTATCTAAAATACCTACATGTAACAAGAAACAGGATAAGCAAGTAAACCACTGCAAGAATATAAGCTTTAGGCATATATGTAAAGTTCTATACTTTGTACTGACCGTGGGTATGTGTTGGCCTCTAATATCCGATGTGTGTCTTGCAAATGTCCCACTATGGCCATTTGAAAAGGTGGCAACCCAAGCCAAAGAGGTTCAGTCACCAACACAACTCCAATGAGTGCAAATATCTGTGACAGAAATACACGAGACGGCTTTCATGTAGCAACATTTCATTACATACCGATGTATTTCCGAAGGGATTGAAGGACCAACATCACCTGCATGCTATACAGGAACCAATTAACAATGGCTTAATGAATAAACCTGCAATAACCATAACCATAGTATTAGTCTACTAAAGGATAGGTCTTCAAATAGGGAAGGAGTCCTCACATACATATCAAATATGTTTAAATGCAGTTCCTACACACCTGTATCTGCTATGTACACACACCTACATCTCCCCCCACACCCGAAACAATTGCAATACAGACTATAATAACATCACAAACATCCACTCACTATATGACATCTGCAGAAGCCTTAACATACCTTGTGAGAGATACACTATAATGGCCCTATGTGAAATTGTTGCTGTTGTACAATGGAACAGATGCCAATGTTACAGGGTTTGGTTGCAATAATCCCGTATAAGACGGCTGATATAACAGCTAGACTCACATGTAGAACTACATCCTCTAGCCATTACACACAATCCAGGGGGCCATGAAGTTAATATATCTTTGTGTGTCTCCATATAGCTGATGCAATTCATCACAAACAGCACATCCAGGCCGTCTTCCTCGAAGGTAGGGCAAAGGGACAACACTCATGTGGAGTATTCAATTATACCCCACTGTTGCCATGTCATTGGCTAATGGAGTAGTTGCACAGCTGATGTGCATGTAATCATCTACTCAGGAATACCAATTGGTGGCAGGATACCACATGTTACTGATATCTAAGTATAAAAGGATGGCTTGTCATACATTCAAACCATATGCACATACGAGAAAAACGTTACAACAGAAAACGAATAGGACTTATATTATCGTCAACTTGGGATACTAATAAGGTATGTAGAACACTCATTATGTGTATGTAGTACCTGTTCTTAATTAAAGTGTGTGCAATGCATATAATGGGAAAAGGTGTTATGTAGTGATGTATTGTTGAGCATAGTAATGCTCGTAGAAATTGTGTGTACTTCTGTGGGCCACAAGGTAAACACCTCATACACCACAAGGGATGCTATATAAGGACTTTAAACACAATTCCACTCCAGCCGCTGTCAGTGGCAGGGTTTGTCCAACAAGTACGTGTCATAACAGGGGATAGTATATGTTGATATACTGTAACAGTAGGCATATGTATGGGCGTATAACTGAGAATAACATGTCTAAAGTGGTCCTGCTGTGCAATTATGATTTGCATTGTGGGATATTGTGGCAAAAATGTGAAATGTGCAGTACTGTAGGTAAATATGTCTAACATTTTACATAGCATTACTGTTATGTTATGCAAACATCAGGTATGTCTATTGGCATGTACAATACACAATAACAGGATATATATGACTTGTAGTCACCAGACAGTGTAACAGCATGATAGCTAATTGAAATGGAAGAGCTAGTCAATTATCCATGCACAAAGGACATGTAATAGCTTCATAGGTTCATAGTTAGGTACTATGCTGTCTGGCCAAGGCCATTCATAAGCCTAACTACAGTGTTTTCACTTGCGGCACCTCCCTGGGTCAGTGTCCTGTGCCTGTGAACAGTGATTTTCGTTTCCTGAACCTCTGTACAGCAGAGCCATTGCAGTGATCCCTGGTGTACTTGTCTGTCTCCCATCCACCCATCGATGTATCTCTTGAAGAGTGCTAGTGAGGGTCCCTGCCTGATGTACATAGGAATCATGTTCCAAAGCATGGTGAGTGTCCGGGTCAGGAGTGTATCCCTCCAGCACGTCCTAGTCATTGTTGCATTTAGGTACATATCCCAGAGCATGTGGCTCTCGGTGGCTTTTGCTTATGTGGAGCATATCCATCAATATTGTTTTGGACATGGGCCTTGTATGTTCAGCAGAGATCACCTCTGAGTATGCGGTATGCAAATGAGTACTGTTGGGGTTTCTGTAGTTGGGCTGCATACGTCATCCTTTGGAGGTCAGTATTCCTCTTGGTGTGGTAATGTTGTGGTATTTAAACCCATTGCTGTTGCTCGTAAGGTACATCCCAAATGGGGTGTTGTACCCTTTAATGTGTTTCATAAGTCGTGAGCTGAGAGGCACAATGGCTGCCTTTGTTCTGGCTATAAACCCATTAGAGATCAGGGTGGCCACGTAGAAGGCTATCCACACCACCTTGGCAATATGGTTATCAAAGGAGTGAATGCTATCTACTTGGGTTCTAAGATCCCTTATTATGTCTTATGTATGTAGAGGACTACCATTTATGTGATAGTCCGCGAGTGATTGGTGTAATCCAAAGGGGATGTTTACGCACCTTGTGGCATGCAGCTTGAGGACATGTTGTTGACACCAGGTATCCGTCCCAGTGACACCCTTATGGAGGCTGCCTGTATCAGCTGGTGAATCAATCAGGGCCCCTAGTTTGCAGTCGTCTGCAAACCTATTCAGGGTAAGTCCTCCTGTGCTAGCCTGTACCTCAGAGAAGCATATACCGAACATGAGTGGCCCTATGACCAAGGACTGGGGGATGCCAATTGTAACTGATTTACAGTAGGAACTAGGGTATGCTACCCTCACTGTGTGGGTTCTGTCCATGAGCCACGTTGCATAACATTTCATGACGTAGGGGTTGATGTGCAGGTGGATATGTATGTTGACAATACCAGAATGGGGAACAGTGTTGAAAGCATTTGAGAGGTCAAGGTAGGCTGTGTGGACCTCCTTACCCTCATTTACTGCCTTGGTAACTGTCTCAAAGGACTCCACCAGGTTTAGGAGGCATGATCTGGCCCTAACAAATCCAAACTGGGTGGGATCAAAGGTTTGAGGCCACCAGTGTCTCTGTGAATGAGATCCATGATGATGTGCTCCATAGCCTTGCAGAACAGTCTAGTCAGGCGTATAGGGCAATAGTTCCCCTGGTCCATTGTGGCACCACCTTTGAGGAGTGTGATAACTGTTGCTGTGGGCCATTCAGGGGCCACAATGCCTGATGCAAGGCTATTAGTGAATATGGTGCCCAAGTGGGGATCCATTTCATTCTGAAGTTCATGGAAATCGCAGCTTGGAATGTTGTACGGTCACATGGATGCTGTGTTCCTGGCTTTAGAGAGTGCAGCTTTGAACTGCATAGTTGTGATCACAGGGACTCTGCATTGTTCCTGTATAGATATGGGCCCTTTAGGGTGTGAGAGGGGTGTAAAGTTAGCACTGAACCTATCTGGCAAGATGTTGCCAATATCAGTCGGTTCTGTAATGTTCGTGCCAAACTGCTGTATGTCAGAACAGATGTGGGTATCGCCATCAAGAGTAGTGACATACCTCTAGAACACTTTGTAGTAGTCCTTGGAATTAGTCATGGTAATGTTTACGTAGATAGCTTTGGAGGATGTGATAAGGGATCTCAGATTCTTACTGAGGCTGACCAGGGAGCTCCTCCACTCATGGGATTGTACTCTACTTTGCAACAGTCTCATCCTTCTGTTGTACATTATGGCCATGGCAGTGGACCACCAGAGTGGCATCCGTTTTCTGGTGGGTACAGTCATGGCTCTGCTTGGGATAGCATGATCCATGCAGTCGTGTAAGTGCTAATTAAGTGCAGTTTTGTATGATTCAGCGGTTGTAACTGTATTGTCCATCTGCACGGATGTCATGACGTTTACTACTGCTGTCATAAGAAGCCTGAAGTTGGCTTTGTAGAAATATTGTACTGTTTTTTCCATAAAGGGTGTGGTGCCGGGATGTGGATAACAAGGGTGATTAGCTTACGTTCGGATCTGACCAACGAGGAGATAACCCCAGGTGTGGAACACCAGTCACACATGTTGGTAATGACCAGGTCTAGAATATTGTTAGCCCTGGTGGTGGTGGTGTGGATAGGTTGATCCAGGCAATTGGAGGTTATGCATCCCAGAAAGCGTTGGCCTAATGTGTCGGTACATGAGTAGGTATCCCAGTTAATGGTGGGGTAGTGTCAGTCACACATCAGTAGTGTCTGTTTGAACCCTACTTTCCAGTACACCAAGAAGAGAGGACCATTAACTGGGGGGTATGGTGTGGAATCTGTAGCAAGCTACAATTTGTATAGCAGTTATGGCCAGAGTTAGTTGCACTTGGATTACCTCTGATGCATTGTGCTAAACAACCAGCCTGGAGGTGTGGATATCCTTGGGAAATATGGACACACCTCTGCCGTGAGTGTTCCGGTCCTGGTTACATGACTGAAAGGTGTGGTATGAGTAATAGCCTGGTAGTGCAGGGGTGCTCTCAGGAGCCTAGAAGCAGGTCCCAGTCACTGCACAGATATTGAAGTGGTCCATTACAAGGAGTGCCTCGGGTGAGTGCGTTTGAAATGAAGATGTCAAGCATTGAGCAGCATTACCCTCGGGTTTTGCTTGCCTGTTCCTGTTATGGTGGTGAATATGTTATTTGAACCATGCCTAAAACAGGCACTATAGGAGCAGCAAGAGCCTTACCCATTATCTGTAATCTCAGGGCCGACAGGTGTAGGCCATCTGTGCCAAAGCATAGTGTTCTGTCGACCATGTCATTCAAAGCAGACAGATACTGGATACCCATGGAATGACACCAGAAGCATAGTCAATTGTTGAAGTAAATAATTCTGTCCTTGTACTGAGTTATCAGTCTGGACAATGGCCGAATGCTACTCAGGGCTAGGGCAATACCTGCCTGGGCTACAAGATCATAGAGCTATTCCATGTATCTTTACATGCAGTCCAGGAAGGTACATCTCGGCATTCACACTAACATGGAGAATGACACAGTCATATTGTACCTGTTGAGGAGTGACCTGAGTGCCTGACAGGCAGCTGACAGTAACTATCACCTTGTGTAGCTTGCTGAGTGGGACATCAGTGTGACCGCCTATAGAGTCACCTATGACTAGTGTGTTGGATACGTTATATCGTCCTATTGGCTGTGGTTGATGGGCACACTGAGTCTGTGGGCTATAAGTAATTGGTGCTGTGTTGGGTGATGGGGGCTGCCTGCATTTATGCTTTGGAGTTCTCTGTTGCCTAGACACAGTAGTATTGAGAGGCTCCGCAAATGTTGTAGTCTTACTATGTGTGGCCTGTGGTGGTGGAGATCTAGTGAGACTATGTGATAAGTGTGGTGTGGTGCAAACGTTTAACATCCCCACATGATTGTCAGGTTCAGTCTGGGTTGGAGAGAGCTTTACCTCCATCATGGCTAGATATGTGCATCTCCCACAGGTTGTAGTGTTGTATGTTAGGAGGGGAATATTGACTGCATACACGAGACAATTTCTATATTGCCTCATGATGCCCATATTCATCATATAGACAGGTGATAACACTGGTAATTGACACTTGGACATGCCTGAATATTTAACTATTTCCCACTAGATATGTGAAGAAAGTGTGTACAAGAGCTGTTTTACTCTAAGCAAGTGGGAAATGTAAGTACAAACAGTGTTTACCTGTAGGTAATGAGGAGGATTGAGTGCTATAGTAATTAGTAGCTCATGAAGTGCTTACATGTTCTGAATAAGTGCTGAGCATGAATAAGCAATATAGATATGGTGCTGGATAACATAAACACACTGCCCCCCAACAGGTACACAATCACATATCCATGAACACTACACAGCCTCTGTAACCATAACTATGATGGTACAAGATGCACTCAGGCTGCATGGGACCTGTCCACATCCCTGGTTGTATCATACCAAAATGGCAAAACAGTTTGCTCTACACATACACATCATGAAAAACATAGCTTCATGTCAGTCTGTGAAAACACTGAATGGTGCACACCAACAGTTATCACAACCCACAAAGTGGAGACACCACTCATAATGGGAGGCACTGCACTACTACCCTGCTGAGTCTGGTCTGAAAGGCCATGAACCTTAATCAACGTATATGTTGTTAGCAGTACAGATGTAGATGACAGTATGGATGATTTCACACTGCATATCATACCTGTGACAGGTCATAGGACATCATCACACATACTGTGTTCCACCTACACTCAGTATAGTAGATGTACCTTTGTATGTCACAGGAGTGTTCTGCCAGTGGACTGTTGACAGAACCAACACTACAAAAGGTGTCTGAGTAATATGTGCATATCACACCAGTGGCAGCTACAGTAAAACAGGGTTAATTCATTGTACTCCCCGTCATTGTAGCCCATACCACACAGACAAATGGGAGGCATCTGCCTATGTAAGTATATGAACGGCTATGACCTAGGAGCAATAGCTGACTCAGTGTTATAGACAACATACAGAATGGGCTTTGTGGGTGAGGTGTGTGACATATGTGTACAATCTGACAGCTGCATATTACATTGTCAT